>NC_063057.1:43785700-43870209 GCF_018812025.1 Megalobrama amblycephala | reverse complement strand
AAGGGCACCACAGGTGCACCGGAAGTGGGGCAGCGAGGCAGAATACTGGGACTCGACTCGGACAGCGCAGCGGCCCGAAGTGGAGTCAGATTCTGCGGGGTGACAGCACCGATGGGAGACAGTACACGTGGTACGGCCTGCACCATCGGGGCGCCCCCCACTGGCGAAATGAGAGGGGGCTGCGGACACCGAGGCAGAGCCCCGGGTCCTGACAACCGCGCCCTCTTGTGACCTGGAGGATGGAAGGGAAACAGCTCTTTCTGTGAAAAGGTGGGTACCGCTGGACTCCGGAGAGCCAGCGGCGGGACAGACACAACAAGTTTCTCCCGGCCCTCCCCCGGGAGTGGAGGGGCAGATGGAATCCCCCCCCGAAGAGCTGCAACTTCCTCCTCCAGGTCGCCCGCTTCAGGATCGCGACTTCCTCGACCTCTTGCCACCTGGCTTGGCTTGAGCGGGCTGGGCGCCCCGGCCGGCGCCGGCTCCCTGCTGTTTGGCTGGTGGAGGCTGCTGCTTGGCCAACTTAGCAGGGGTGGAGGACGACGCGGGTGGGCGCCCTCGGCGACGAGCAGGCTGAGGTTGCGCCGCCGGCGGGGTGGAGGCAGCAGCGGGCCGGCGGGGCAAGACGTGTTTAATCGCCTCAGCCTGCTTCTGGGCAGCGGAGAACTGTTGGGCGAAGCTCTCCACCGCGTCGCCGAATAGGCCAGCCTGGGACACGGGGGAGTCCAGGAACCGATATTTATCGGCTTCCCTCATGTCAGCCAGGTTTAGCCATAGATGGCGCTGCTGGACTACCATAGTAGCCATCGCTTGACCAACGGAGCGTGCTGTCACTTTAGTCGCCCGGAGGGCGAGATCGGTGGCAGCGCGCAACTCCCCCAACAGATGTTGGTCAAGACCACCCTGCGGCATCTCCGATAACGCTTTTGCCTGGTATACTTGCAAAAGGGCCATGGCATGCAGGGCGGAGGCGGCCTGCCCACAAGCTCTATAAGCCTTCTCCGTCAGAGAGGAAGAAAACTTACAGGCCCGGGACGGAAGGCGTGGGTCACCACGCCAGCCGGCGGCCGTAGGGCACAACTGCATCGCTACAGACCGTTCGACTGGAGGGATCCCCGTATAGCCTTTAGCCTCACCGCCATCCAGGGTGGTGAAGGCGGACGAGGGGCCTGGTCTCGAACGAACACTATACGGCGTCCGCCAAGACCTGGTCACCTCGTCGTGCACCTCCGGGAAGAAAGGCATCGGGGCGGGACGCTGAGGACCAGCGCGGCCCGCCCCGAGGTACCAATCGTCAAGCCGAGAGGGGCCGGGAC
The DNA here is from genome assembly GCF_018812025.1 of Megalobrama amblycephala. Taxonomy (NCBI): domain Eukaryota; kingdom Metazoa; phylum Chordata; class Actinopteri; order Cypriniformes; family Xenocyprididae; genus Megalobrama; species Megalobrama amblycephala. The sequence goes on along the minus strand of NC_063057.1, from coordinate 43,868,896 downwards.
AGGGTGGCTTTTTTTTTCTCTTTTTTTTTTTTTTTTTTTTTTTTTTTTTTTTTTTTTTTTTTTTTTTTTTTTTTTTTTTTTTTTGGTTCCACGCGAGCCCGACGCTCTCGGCTGCCCGGGAAAGCACAGCCATCAACTCAGGATCCGACTCGGCCACAGCCGCCACGCCATGAGACGGGGGCTCAGCCGAGTCATCCTCTCCCGAGGACTCGTGCTCGCCTTCCGATACCGTGATCGACATCTGGTCCTCCGCAGGTGCACCGAAGGACAATACTGGACGCTCCGAAGAGGGCCCAGCATGACACGGCGGTAACACCACTGGCTGCGGTGCTGTAGAGGCGGCAGGGGCCCGCGGAGCAACGCTCGGCGGGGAAGCCCTAACCGTGACCCTCAAGTCACCCTGCCTACACGCCGACGAACCGTCACTCCGACCGAAGCCAGAGAAAACGGCCGCACGGGGCATAGGGGAGGGGACCCCCGCTCCCTGAGAACCAAGGAACGAAAGTCTCGACCTCAGCACCGCGATAGTCATGTTCCCACAATGAGAACATGAACCATCTACAAACGCGGCCTCAGCGTGCTGAACGCCCAAGCACGTGATACAGCGATTGTGCCCATCAGCAGGGACCAGGGAACGACCACATCCAGTAGCGCACAGACGAAATGCCATCTCCCCAGATGCAGGGTTCGTCTGTAAAGTCTAATAGAGGGGGAACTCACAGCTCTTTGTGAATGAGACACACAGGGAGTGTCACGAAGTGTGTAAAACACACACACACAGGACCCGGCCAAATCGCAGACCAAACAATGTTGGGATTACAGCGGAACGCTGTCTCACAGCCGATGTTGCTGCCCGGACCCGGAAGCTCGTGGACTCGCTGCAGTGTCGTAGCGCCAAACACGGTAAGAGTGCTGTTTTTCTTCTTTTTTGAAGATCTTCTCAGCCGTAGGACACCAAAGCTTGGCTCCGAAGCAAAAGACAGAGTGCGATTGCATCTCCTCCCCCTTTTATATGCCCCGGATGGGGAGGGGTGCGTTATGCAAATATCGCACGCCAATGTTCATTGGCTTGTTTTAGTCTTCTCGAAGCTGATAGGGTCTCTCTAGCGATATCCCAATTCGTCGGTCACTACTGACGTACGTCGAACGTGACCGACTGAAAGGGAACTATAGGCACTCTGTCATATGGCTGCTGTACAGTAAAACTAGCACCAAATTTACAACCAACATCGAGCCGTTTTAACTCAAAACTTAAATTACATTATAATGTTTCCAACCATGGTATTGAGACAAAAAAACAGATAATATAATTCAACTAAAATGCAAAAACAGAATCAACAACCAAAATCAACCTTACTTTTTAGTGGTCTTTCTCTCATATGCTGTGATACTGCCAGTCTCGTTCACCGAGGGCTTTGGGGGCTGCTGTAATGCATGCAATGCAGTCGACTTTTCCAGGAGTAACTCCCGAGTGAATAAATTTCATCATTTTGTCTTCTACAGCTGCAATCTCCACCTCACTCCACTTTCTCATCCTAGGAACTAATGACAAGAAAATTACATTAATTGCACTGCATGTGTTGTAGGTGCAAGACTGGATTATTTTTATACTATTCTTTATGATGTTGTTGACCTTTTATAAATACAGCAAATAAAAACTATTACTGGACAGGTTCCTTACCTGATGTTACTTTCATGACCTCCCGTGTCCTCTCTGGAGATCCTTTAGAAACACAATCATATACATTTCTAAATCAAACTACTAATTACTCATAGGCTGTTTGGGGGGAATTCTTGATATTCTGATTGCATTAAACATTTAACTGCCTGTTCATACATCTTACCTTCATTCGTGTTTACTGGCCTGCTGCTATTCACTCCTGAAGTGCCTGCTTGAAGGCATGATTTAATTATTATTTAACTAATAGAAATGACAAACATCTTTAAAAAATGCGTTTACAAATCTTTACCTGGCTCACTTGATGTCACATCATGAGAATGATCTGACCGTTCTGTTTCACTCTCCATCCCAGCATCAGGCTCAACGCACTCTGAAATACTGGCTGTGTCTGAAACCGCCCACTTCTCTACTATTTAGTAGGGGAAAAGCAGTAGGCGAGCGAATAAGTATGTCAGAAGCAAAAAGAGTAGGCGAAAATTACCTAGGTGACGTAATAATTTTCGAATACTATGAATTCGGACATACTACTTGCCTCGCATACTGTTTTTCGCATACTATATAGTAGGGAAGTATGCGATTTCGGACGCAGCCAGAGAAAGGGAAATTTAATTGGAATGATGTATCCTGTGTAAAATCTTTTTGCAAGATTCTCTAGTGTAGATGAAAATGTCAATTTCTAAATTATTTATGGACAAAATAGAGCCTGATATATAGGGAAGTTGGGGTGCAGTTGATATTGATAACTAAAATAATAATGGGATAAGTTAAAGTCCTCATAGGTGGATACGTTTGCTGTTAGCAAGCTAGTATTAGCTATAGGGACTTTTGCACCGAATAATTCTAGGAACTAGCCACTAGGATAGTTCCCAGAGAACTAATTTCTCCCCCGGGTCATGTTCCTGGTTGCATTCGCACGGGCAGTATAGGAACTTTGAAGCGTCCGACAGCGGCATCTTTAAGAGCGACATTTACAAACGTTAAAACCGGTGGATGAAAGACGCTGTGATCGGAGCTGTTTCTTCATGACAGAGATGGATGTAAACGCATCATATACATGACTGAAAGAGCAAAGTGTGACTAAGAGACAAACTCTCCAATGACAACTTGCAGTATTACATATCAACTAGGGCTGCAATAACTATTCGATAAAATCGATAATGAAAATCATCGACAACGATTCTCATTATCGACTAGCCGGGTCTGCCTACCGTGCACAGAAAACATCTGACAGTTGCGTCAAATTACAGTACTGAATAACGCCTTTCTTTGGACAAAAATGCATATAAAAATACTGAAGGAAACGGTGAGCTGCTGCAGGAAAGGTACGTGATTCAAGCTGCCCAAAACATGAGAATTATTTATTTTAAGCTATTTTAATGCATTAGCGTAATTACCCTGTCAGATGCTTTCAGAGATGCGTGTGCGTACTCCGCACAAAACGTTCATTCTACGGCTATATCCTTATCTGTAAATGTTACAAATTCACGCGAACATTTCCATTTCGCATAAAGGCTCGTACTGACAGTCTGTATTAAACTTCAAACTTTACTGAATGAGCGCCGGCGCGCCCACCTGCGTCAGATAGACAGAACGCGGGAGAGAGGGAGACAATTAATTTCTTTTGCTGAAATATCTGCTGTTTAAATTTGGATTTAAAAATCACCATATCATTCAAATATTTTATGAGAGTAGTAACTGTACTGGGATAACAGCATATAATTTAAATGTAAGACATTTTTTATAGCCTATTTACAGGATAAAGAAATGACAGTAAGAGGTGATTGTGTCCAGAGTAAATGTATGTGTTCCTGCAGAACATTTCTCTTGCCTGTTGGTTAACACTGAGTTTGTGTTTTTCTTTACTATCTTAATTTTTAATGTAGAGATTTACACTATATTCAACTGTACGGTGCTAAAATTTATTAGACCTCTGCCGCCAAGTGTAAGGTTTGTGCCACAGCTGTCCTAAACTAACAGTATTGGTGATTACTAAAATAGTTTTTCATGTTTCTGTAATGGTTAATCCACCAGTATTTCTAATGCTACAATATAATAAATAATAGTAAATAATAGTGAAATAGGCAATAACATTTTTAGTTTCTAAACAAGTTTTTGTAAGAGTCCTAAAATATGTGTTCTCTCTTTATGACAGATAGTTTAACAAATTAAGCACTGTATGTGTTCATAGCATTCAATTGGGACATTTGTTTGAAGTACATTGGGCAGGATGTGCAATAATGTGTTTTTTGTAAAAAATAAATAAAATTGAATTAATCAAAAAGGAAAAAAATAATCTGTATATCTGTATATATAATAACAAGGCAGAGAGAAGAACACAACAGGTAAATGCTGTTCACTGTTTTCCATATTCATGAAGTAAATATGTTTACACAGCTTTTTAAAAATGCCGGGTGCTGGTGTTTGCTATGCTTTTGACCAATCAACATCACTGATAGTTCCTATAGTGCTGGTTTAGCCCCTACTTTGAAGTAGGAGCTAATTTAGTTCCCCCAAAAGGAGCTCCTAGAACTAAAATCATTCCTAGTTCCTGCGTGTGAACATGGCAAAATACAGGTACTACCACCAATAGTTCTAGGAACTACGAAAATGTTCTTATGTATTAGCAAGCAGCTGTAACTAAGGCACTTAGTAACGTAAACTGACATTTGGATATCTGACTTTCCCCCTTATCCCAGTGAATGGCTGTGAAACACTTTAATATTTACAACTATTTGATTAATTTAACTAAAACAACAGTGGGACAAGCTATTCGAAAGCTGTTGTAGCTAAGGCACTCACAAACATAACGTTACTGCACAGCATTCTAAGTTGTGTACTGTTAAAATGCTACAGCTTAGCTTAAACAAATATAAAAACTGCCATTTGGATATTTGACATACCAGTGACTAAATGTTTACTGCACACGTAGGCATATTGAGGCATACCGGGTGTCAGGATCCCACAATTTACCTATTCTTCCAGCTGATGGTTCACGTCTTATTGCCTGTATCCACTTTTGTCTCCTTAAAGGCTGGATTTTACCGTTTGCTAGCTTATAAAAACTTAGTTCTGGGTTTCTTTAGCTTGTTTGCTGTATACCGTCACACAATATGAGATCCCGTCTCTGTGAAATCGTTCCTGCAATCAACAGGTGTGAGGTCTTGCAGTCCGGTCGAATCATCTAGTGTGTGCGTTCAGAAGATTATAATGCTAAAAATCAGTTGAAACTGTTATTTCTGCAAAAATATGACCCCAAACATCATCACATGTTCACAAAACTCCTAAAAGTAGACAAAGAGAACCCAATCAAACAAATGAGACAAACTTTGGTCTTCTTTACCCATTCTTTGGTAGAACGACTTGTGTGTTTGGGCTCACTGTCTTACTGCATGACCCACTTTCTCAGTTCATGGACTGATGTCTTGACATTTTCATTTAAAATTCGCTGGTACTGTATAATTCAGAATTCATTGTTCCATCATTGATGGCAATTCATCCGGGCCAAGATGCAGCAAAACATGCCCAAACATGATACTACTACCACCACCATGTTTCATTGAGGGGATAAGGATCTCATGCTGGAATGCAGTGTTTTTCTCTCTCCAAACATAACGCTTCTATTTTTTCCAGTAGCCACCTGGCTTGTCCACATGATCTGTATGCATACAGGCAGCAATGTACAGGAAAGCACTGACTGTCTTCTTGCAACTCTTCAAAGCACACCATGGTTGTTCAGTGTTCTCCTGATGGTGGACTCATAATCATTAACATCAGCCAACATGAAAGAGGCCTTTAGTTGCTTAGAAGTTACCTTGGGATCCTTTGTGACTTCACTGACTATTTCATGTTTTGATTTTGGAGTGATCTTTGTTGGTCGACCACTCTTGGGGGAGGTTAGCAATTATCTCGAATTTCCTCCATTTGTACACAATATGTCTAACTGGATTTGTGGAGTCCAAACTCTTTAGAGATGATTTTATAACCTTTGTCCAGTCTGAAGAGCAACAACAACTCTGAGGTCCTCAGAAATCTCCTTTGTCCGTGCCATAACACACTTCCACATGTTTTTGTGAAGTTCAGGCTTTTCTATATCCCTGTTTTTTAAATAAAACAGGGCACAAACTGACACCCGATAATCATTGATTGAAAACATTTAAGAACAGGTGGAGCCTAAGTTTACCTTCAAATTAACTGCTAATCTTGGAGCTTTACATATTTTTTCCAATCACAGATATGTAATACTGGATATTTTTTCTCAATGAATAATTGACAAAGTAAATATTTTTGTCTCAGTTGTTCGATTAGGTTCTCTTTGTCTACTTTTAGTATTTTTGTGAACATTTGATGTTTTGGGTCATATTTTTGCAGAAATATAGAAAATTCTAAAGGGTTCACAAATATTCAAGCTGCACTGTATATAATTTAATAGTTTTTTTTTTAAGTCAGCATATCATGAGGTCACGAACTTGGATTTGAGGTGGACATAAAAGGAAGAAAAATGGTTTACCTGTGTGTACACGTTTCAAGACATGTTGTTGCAAACTTAGCACAGGTACTATAAACATGCGTTTTTAGATTAAATGTGGACATATTCAGAAATTAAGAAAACTGTTTCACCCGTGCATGTGTTTACACACACCCAACATTGATTTCCTCTTATGTGCAAAAAAATTTAAACCAGTTGAATCAGTTTGTTTAAATAGTTTCACTTTTGACAGACTGCATTTTGTGAAGGGAATAACACGAACAACATCAGGAGAGCAAATCAGTTTGTGAATAAACAATCTGTTTAATCCTGCTATCTAGAGACCGAATGGATTTATGAACTGAATGAAGTTTGTGTTTGATGTTCTTCATTGTTGATAGAGAGGTAGGATTGAACAAATATTTCTGGATTCATTCTCATGCATTGGTAAATCAATGAATCTGCATGTGTAAATACTTGTATTTCTATTCCTCCTGTAATGTAAGAGTATTTTCAGATGCTTTAGTCTCTCTACTGTTACATCAAAGAAGTAATGTTTGTCTACGTATAGGAGTAACAGTGAAAAAAGTAATAATGTTTGGGGTGAGTTAGTGTGCTGGTCCCCTCCCCGCACGGCATAAGCGTTATGTTCAAGTTCACAAATTTAATTTACAAAAAAATACAAATAACAAAGTAACTCAAAAGGAAGCAAAATATAACTTCAGGAGGGGAAAGAGTCAAAATAACAAACAAAAGTATCCTCTGACTAGTTGGGAAGTAAAACTACTTTAACTTACAAAAGAAAACAAATTAACAACAGAAATGTAGACTAACTCCCCAACTAAGCAAAAACAGAAGAAAAGGGTTTTACAAAAATAAAACTGGCACCCACCTGCCTACGTTTGAGCACGTAGTGCCAATACATCAGGGAAGATCAACAACAAACTTCAGCTGGCTGTAATAAGCCGTAACTTAGTAATTAGGTATTTGATTTGATCAGTTTTACACATTTGTAGCCATCTTAATTAGACATTAGTATAATTAAAATAAATAATGGTAGATATTAATCTCTTACTGGCCTGCACTGTAAACCCAAATAAGTTGGGCAAGTCAAAAAAATTGAGGTAATCAGTTTTATCAAATTTTTTTAGTTATGCCCTTCCCAGTTTGACAGACAAGCTGTTTTAACTAAAAGTAACTTGCACTGACATGTCTTAAAATATGTCAGTGCCATTGTTTTGTCTCAAGATGCACACCCGTAATGTTCTTTTTTTTTTTTTTAGTGTACATTTATAAAAACAACTTAAATGTCCTAATTGAACCAAGGCTTAATCCTGGCTTGGCCTAAGCCCTGTCTGTGAAACCAGACCTTGATGTTCCCAATTTTAAGTAAGCAGAACTATCAAGCTTTTCTTATTTTGAGTTCTTGCAAATCAAATAAGTTTCACTTCACTGTAAACCATAATAAAAAAAAAAAATCAGAAAATGCCAACTTGTTAATTTGCAAACATGTTAACAATAGCATGGTCTAACACTTACTGAACAAGTACAGCAACTTAAAACATGTAACTTACCTGCTCTGAAACCAAGCAGCATGTGCCACTTGTCACCATGATGGTAACTCTCCAAAAACCCACATTAACAGAAACTCTTCTAAATTAACATAAAAAATTAATCCCTACTAAATCTCCCTTATCCATTAATCTTATGCAAAAACATTATATAACACTTTATTTTAGCATTTACTCTCCCTTTCGAGTGCCATGGGAAAAGCATGCTGAGAAATTGAAATTCCAGCCCAGTTTCAGTTAAACTTAAGTTAATCTAAATTAAAAGAAATGAATTCATACAACTCAAACAATAAATCAGTTCAGTTTACTTGAAATATATCAGTTCTGTGAACTCAAAAGAAAAAAACAAAGTTCAAAATACTCATAACAGTTCATTTAACTGAATTAATTTGTTTGGTTTGAGTAGGACAAACTTAAATTAAAGTATTTTGAGCATTAGGGTTTACAGTGTGTTTAGCTTGAATCATCCAAAACAATCCCTCAAAATTGATAAAAGAACACATTATACAGACACTCTATATTTAATCTTATTATATGATTAGTTAAATGCATTTGACAGATTTGACTTTATAAAACATATGCACTAGATTTGTAAAAGGTGTTTTTATGCATGTTTAGCTTGGGTTTTGTTGCATTTACACTTTTCTGACCACTAGGTGTCAGATTGTTTCAAAGCCTCGACACATTATCTGGAAGTCAAGCTTCGGTATGGAACATCCCTCAGTCTCGTTGACTCGGATGTACATCATTGCTTACGTTGGAACGTCCTAAACCCTTGATCACTTGGAATCTGCTATGGAGTTTATTTATTAATTACATTTTTTTTTTTAGCTTACGAAACTGTTTAATGCAGCATTCTATATGTGTATTTGGGTTGTTTTAGATATTTAAAAAATAATAATTCATAAATCAGAGTTGTTTGTGGTGGGTCAAGGGTCTGTCCATAAACTTCCCTCATCCACTTCACGAAGTGGAACACACTTCAAAATGGTGGCAGCGATTCCCCTGAGGGAAAGTGCTTAGGATAGTTTGCGAGTGCATGTCTAAAAGTGGAGTGGAACACAGAAACCCTTCAGACCTTTATTAGTTTGTTTAGGTGTGTTTGATTAGGGTTGAAGCAGGACTCTGCAGGACGAACAGACATTCGCCACCCCTGCAATATACAATACCATAATACACAATTAATTACATAATCATGGAACGTAACATTACTGAGATTTTTTCTTGCATCCTTGAAGTACCTGCTGATGAAGTTTCTGAAATGATTGATGGGTAATTTTTTTTATCCAAAGCTTTGTAGCTCAGAGTGTGAATGTGTTTATGAGTCTGTCTCTTTTTATTATTCCTCTTGTATGTCTTAAGAAGTAAATTCTGGTGTAATTTTATTGTCTATTTCTAAAGCACTGCATGTAAAATGAGTCTCAGAGAGGAGGACGATGTTACCACACATAAAGCAGCATCTTCCGAACCCAGCTGTGTGTCTATGAAGAGTGATGGATCCATGGATTATCCCCTTAATCTCAGTGATAAAGCAGTGACCTCTGACAATGAGTGAGTATAAATGTGATGTGTTGTGCGATGTAAAGAGAATACAATTACTCTGCCTCCTTATTTGCCCTTTCCTACACATATTAACTAATGTATTAAATATAGGATAATGCTTTGTTTATTGATTTTTTTATTGCTTTCTGGAAAGGCTTTATATGGGCAATTACGTAACTGTTGTATGTGTTTGTTATTTTTGTGTGTAACACAAAAAGAAAGATATTCAATGTGGATTTGCAATTAAAAATCAAAGTTCATTATTTTTATTATTTCACAAGAGAAAAAAAAAAAACATTTTGGCCCTCATGCCTTCTTCAGTGTGTAAAGTAATTTAGTGTCACCATACAATCAATTAAAGGTGCAATAGAATAAAAAAAACCTGTATTTACCTTTACCTTGGCATAATTTAATAATTAGAGTTCAGTACATGGAAATGACATACAGTGAGTCTCAAATACCATTGTTTCCTCCTTCTTATGTAAATTTGATTCGTGCAAAAGACCTCTGAAGAACAGGCGAATCTCAACATAACACCGACTCTGACGCAACAGTCGGGATCATTATTATTTACGCCCCCAACATTTGCATATGCCAGCCCATGTTCAAGGCATTAGACAAGCCAGTATTAACATCTGGAGCTACACAGTTGAATCATCAGACTTTCTGCAGGTATTGTGAAGCAAGCAAACAAGAACAATAGCAAAAATGGCAGATGGAGCAATAATAACTGACATGATCCATGATATCATGATATTTTTTGTGATATTTGTAAATCGTCTTTCTAAATGTTTCGTTAGCATGTTGCTAATGTACTGTTAAATGTAGTTAAGGTTACCATAATTTCTTACTGTATTCACGGAGACAAGAGCCGTCGTTATTTTCATTTTGAACCTGAAAACATGTGCAGTCTGTATAATTCATAAACGCTTCTTTGTTCTTTATAAATCTTTCCAACTGTGTGTAGCTTTAGCCCCGTTAGCCACAGCACACTATCAAACTAATTCAGAATCAAATTTTAGCAAACATCCACAAAATACATGACATACTTACGTGATCTGATATGCTAGAACGCAAACAGTTGTTAAAGATCAATTTTGAGAGTTATATTGTGAACTTCTGTAGTATTTATGCAATTTTTAATGGAGTCGCCAGCTTGGGGGCAGGGAGCACGAACATTTAAAGGTACACACACCAAATCAGAGCATTTTTAATCCCACCCCAAAATAGGCAGTTAAAACATGGTATAATAAAATATCTATGGGGTATTTTGAGCTGAAACTTCATAGACACATTCTGGGCACACCTTAGACTTACAGTATATTACATCGTGTGAAATTGACATTCTAGGACACCTTTAATGTCTTTCTGCTCTTTAAAAAATGACCATGATTTTAACAGTAAAAGTCATTGTATAATTTACAGTGAAAAAAACATAAATTGACATTCCCACAATTCCCTGCATGACACTTCACATTTGATTTAAATAACTGTTTCTTCTTAGTTTTTTCTAATCAGTTATGTACATTAGGGTTTTATGTTACCATTAATGTTGTTAAATTAATCTTTATTGCATTTTTAAAATTTCATGTGTGTTACCATGATGGTGTTTAGTGTTTGTGTGAATGACACTGTGCACTTTCCCGCAATCCGGTACTTTTGGACGGTTAGTTTTGCTAAACTGGTTGAACTGGTTGTCTTTGTTTGTGTAAGTGGATATGATCTGTATCTGGTTATAGTCAGCTGATGTGATTGTTCTAACTGAGACTTGGCTAAACAAATCAGATTTAAAATCAAATTGGCTTTATTTCAGGTGACTATGCAACGCATGCACAGTTGTAGTCAGAAAAGCTAAAACTGAGAATTTCCGTATACAAACATCAAGCAATCTAAATAATTCATCAAAGAAAACTAGTTTACCTGTGCATGTTTGGTAAACAACTTTTTTTGCTCACTTCTTTCATGACAATAGAAACCAGTTCAGCCAGTTTATGATGCAACCTACTTCACAGTCTGACTGCATTTAGGAATGCATGAAAGGAAGAAAACATGAACAACATCAGAAAAGAAAAGATAATAATAATAAAAATTCTGTCTTGCAGAGGTGAAAATAAAAAGAAAACTGTACTTAAATTTCTTAAGTATTGCTACTAATTACCTAATTACCTTGAGTAGTTTACTGCGTAAGTTAATACGTTACAATGTACTTCAGTATTTTTCTATTTTACCCAAAATGTGGTAATGTGAACATTATGGAGCACTAAACACTCATGTAATGTGTTTCATTCATGCCGGAGGGTAACCACCCACAGAAAAAACACAAATTAAACTCATAGAACCATAAATCTTTAAAGGAAATCCTTTATGTGGACAAGAGGGTATTAGTTCCCATTCAGTCAGTCACATTCGATGTTACGTCAATACTGGCGTAATGGGGTATCGCCTGGGAGCCCCACGATTCTTACATTTTCTCTCCTTGACCTGTTCTCCAAGTCGTCCACCTTTTCGGACAGCACCCGCATGAGCTTTTCTGTTTCTTTAACTTTATTTTCCAATGATGTTGCGCTGTCTTCTATGTCAGAAACACGTTTCGTATTGTCCTCAACTCGCTGCGAAATAGCATCCAAAGTACATGTAAACATAGTTTTTTTCCAAAATTTTGGTGACGCACTCCGTAACTTCTCATGTGAGCTTAACCCTCTGGGGTCTGAGGATTTTTGGGCCCTGGAGAAGTTTTGACATGCCCTGAGATTTGTGCTTTTTTCAGTTGTTCATAAACATATTAATGACGAAAGTGTCAATATGTGAGGAACATGTATGTACATGTTTGTTTTTTTATGAAGGAATAACATTTATGTGTGGTTATTGAAAAACAAAAAACTAATAAGATAAAAAAATGATATTAAATCTGTGTTCAGAAGACTTCTGGGTATTGGAGGTAGACCAAAGTTTTTGCTTCAAAATGATGTAAAATGATGTAATGATCCTGCCTACTCGTTCATATAAAACAATATATTGATTTAGTTTTTTTAAGACACTTTTTGTCAAGAAACACAGTATGCATAGAGGCGTGAATCTTCATGAATAATGCTGTGATTCACACCTGAGAAGACAAAAGATTTGCATAATGAGCTGTAATGACCTGCATAATAATGAGCTCTTTCAGTCAGGTAGGCTGTGAAAAAACCTTGTCTCAAGCTCATCATGGTGTATAATCAAACATACAGAAACCACAGCAATACTGTGAAATATTATTACAATTTAAAATAATGGTTTTCTATTATATACTTTAAAATGAAATGTATTTCTGTAATGCAAAGCGTCTGAACAGTCATGTTACCTCTATGGCATTTCATATAGGCTTTTAGCTTAAGTGAGTAACCACACTCACATGAGCCGCCATCCTGTGAATCCATCCAAGTTTCGGGTGTGTCACTCATTGACAAGTCCATTAAAAACAAATGGAGATGGGCTTGGCTTTATAGGAATGGGGGAGGATGGCTGCTCGCTCCAATCCTGGCGTAAAAAAAAGTGCTTCTGCGGCATCAATCTGTTACGGTATGGTGGTGTAGAGATGAGGCAGATCACGGATTTCCACAATAATACAATACTTTAATGAACACTAAGGCAGAGTACATCCAACATACGCAAACACAAACAGAGAACGGACGAGGAGTGAAGGGAGTGAGTGCAATATATGGGGAGTGCTGACAATAGAGTCCAGGTGCAGGTGATGAGTGAAGATGAGGAGATGACGAGGGAAGTGAGTGCAGGTGTGGAGAACAGGAGGATCATGGGATATGGAGTCCAGGGAAACAAGGGTTCTGTGACACAATCATGGTGCTATTAGTTTCCTTCTGTTCAGTGATAACAGGTTGAGTTAGAACAATGTTATAAATTCTTATTATCTTTATGTCACCGCCATTCCTCCTCCCTGGGTTTTTTTTTTTTCTTTTTTCTTTTTTTTTCTTTCTTCTTGTGTTGTTTTCCCTTTTGTAAATGTTTAAAAATGTGGAATGTCCTTATTATGTCAGTTGTTTCAATTATGCCTTTTTTACCTTCCACTCAATAAATATTTTGAACATAAATTCTTATTATAATGTTCAAAGTATAATGCTCAGGTTAAAAACAGAAATTATATTTAGTTTGTGATATTAGCTAATTCTGCGGCAAAAGCATTCTCTGTTGGCTTTTTAAAGTTGTTAAAGTTATGCAAATGGTTAATTATTTGTATGACTACATTACAAAGATTCAAGTCTTGTAAAAGCATTAGATTGAAAACACTGAAATTTCATAAAAGTGTGTAAACAATAGAAATGCAGGTCAAAATTGCCTTTCTTTAAATGTAAATGTTCTTTGAGCAGTCTTTCATTTGTATGGATGTACACATTATACTCCTAATTACACCCAGCTCTTAAACTGGGTGTGTGACAGGTATGGCTGTGGAATGGGGTTTGGCCAAGGAAATTTTTTCAGTCAAAAGATTTTTTTTTTTTTTGCTTTAACCTCTCTATTAAATGTCATTAGTGTAACTGGCAAGAATTAAAAAAAAATTGGAAAAGCACATCCAAGAATTGAATTTCAATGTTTCCTCTTAAAATGTTTCTCTTGTTTGCCTCAAAGTAAATTCAGGTGTATTTTTATTGTCTGATTCTAGCACTGCATGTAAAATCCGACTCAATGAGAAAAGAGAGGAGGAAGATGTTCACACGCATGAAGCAGCATATCCAGAACCCAGCTGTGTGTCTATGAAGAGTGACGGATCCATGGATTATCCCCTTAATCTCAGTGATAGAACAGTGACATCTGACAATGAGTGAGTATAAATGTGATGTGTTGTGCGATGTAAAGAGAATACAATTACCCTGCCTTCTTATTTAATATATATAATGCTTTATTGTTTTCATCGTTGTAATACTTTGTTTCATGGATAGGCTTTATATGGGCAATGATGTAACCCCTTTTGCTCCCTGAGCACCACAGCAAAAATGGCTGTCCAAATTCCAAGTATGGGACACCATACTTGGCTACATGTCACTTTCACAATTTAAAGATTGCTTTATAAATAATCTTTCTGATCATTTTCATCTCCTTAGCATACCAAATTGCTAAGAAGAACTCAATATTGCAACAGAAACTACTGACTCTCTCTTTTCCAGCACATTAGACTCAGAACGCAAAAAAACGCAATCTGATCCTAGAGAATTAGTAAATTACCGGGCAATCTCGAATCTACCTTTTCTGTCAATAAATACTAGAAAAGGCAGTATCATTGCAATAATGTTTCTTTTCTTTTTTTTTTTTAGAAAGAAAGGGTATCTGCGTGGATTTCCAGTCAGGATTTAGACCGTACCATAGTACTGAGACTGCTCTCATTAGAGTTAAAAATTAATTGCTCTTATCATCCGATCGTGGTTGTATCTCTATTAGTGTTACTGGATCTTAGTGCTGCATTTGATACTGGCGATTACAACATTATTTTCAATAGACTTAAAAACTAGGTTGGTATTAGTGGAATTACATTCACATGGTTTAAATCATACTTATCTGATTGTTATCAGTTTGTAGCAGTAAAGTAAGAGATGTCATACCAATCACAAGTTCAGTATGGAGTATTGTACTATAATAGTTATAGTACTTTTACATTGTAAATTCAGATAACATTGGGCTGCTGTGTGTCTCTGCATGATGGGCCAGTCCAAAAAAACAGCAAAAAAACAGTTGCAAAAGTCCATTGAAAAGGGACAGGATCAGGAAAGGACCATGAGCCAGTTCGTGTCATCCGAAGCACAACATGTCGGTGTGCTGTCCATAAGACTGTCACATCTGATAATGCTCAAATATTTGAATGATTATCTCTTTTTTAATTCTTCTTCACTGTTTTTCTGTTTTTTATCCACTGTTTCTGCAGAGTGAAAAGAGATGATGTTATCAGATCAGTGACGCCCCGTCAGACCCTCATCAGAGAGAGAGTCAAAGACCAACACAAAACCAGCATGAAGAAAAAGTATGAGAGCTTATTTGAGGGAATAAAACTACGAAAGAATCAAACTCTCGTGAATAGGATCTACACACAGCTCTATATCATAGAGGGAGAGAGTGAAGGAGTGAATGAAGAACATGAGGTTTTACAGATGGAGAAAACACCCAAAACACAAGACACTCCAATCTACTGCAATGACATCTTTAAACTGTTACATGAACCAGAATGTGAGGAGAAATACCAAATCAAGACTGTTCTTACTAAAGGTATTGCTGGAATTGGAAAAACTGTCTCTGTGCAGAAGTTCATTCTGGACTGGGCTGAGGGAAAAGCCAATCAGGATGTAGATTTCATGTTTGTGCTTCCATTTCGAGAGTTGAACTTGATTAAAGATCATCAATACAGTCTTCATAGACTTCTATTGGACTTTCATCCTGAACTTAAAGATGTGGACTCAAAAATGTATGAGGAGTGTAAAGTTGTGTTCATTTTTGATGGTCTGGATGAAAGCAGAATTACACTGATGATTTCAGACAAACAGAAGGTTTGTGATGTGAATGAGTCTTCATCAGTGGGTGTGTTGATGTCAAACCTCATTAGACGAGACCTGCTTCCCTCTGCTCTCATCTGGATCACCTCCAGACCAGCAGCAGCCAAACAGATCCCCTCAAAATACATCAACCATCTGACAGAAATTAAGGGATTCAGTGAGCCTCAGAAAGAGGAATATTTCAGGAAGAGAATCAGTGATGAACATCAAGCCAGCAGAATCATCTCACACATTAGAAGATCAAGAAGCCTTGACATCATGTGTCGCATACCCGTCTTCTGCTGGATCTCAGCCACTGTGCTTCAAAATCTCCTGAAACAGGATGACACTGCAGAAATCCCTCAGACTCTGACTGAAATGTACATCCATTTCCTGCTGACACAGATCAACATGAGGAATCAGAAGTATGATGAGAAAGATCCAGAGAAAATCTTGAAGCCCAACAGAGATGTGATTGTGAAATTTGCTGAATTGGCTTTCAAACAGCTGATGAAGGGCAATGTGATGTTCTATGAGGAAGACCTGATTGAGAGCGGCATAGACGTCACTGATGCCTCAGTGTATTCTGGGATTTGCACCGAGATCTTTAAGGAGGAATCTGTGATTCATCAAAGGAAGGTCTACTGCTTCATACATCTGAGCTTTCAGGAGTTTCTAGCTGCTTTCTTTGTGTTTTACTCCCATGTAGACAAGAATAAGAAATCAGTGAAGTTGTTTTTGAAAGAAGGATATCAGCAGTACCGTCAGGAAAACTCTCTGAATGAGCTACTAAAAGCAGCAGTTGATAAATCCTTACAGAGTGAAAATGGACACCTGGATCTTTTCCTGCGGTTCCTGCTGGGCATCTCACTGGAGTCCAAGCAGAGACTCTTACAGGATCTACTGCCACATACAGTGAACAGCTCAGAGACCATCAAGAGAATCACACAGTACATTAAAGACAAAATCAAAGGAGTTAACCATCTGTCAGCTGACCGAAGCATCAATCTGTTCCTCTGTTTGCTGGAAATTAAGGATCAGACTCTGTGCATAGATATTCAGGAGTTTGTGAAATCAGAGAATCACTCAGTGAATCAACTCTCTCCATCTCACTGCTCAACAATAGCCTACATGCTTCAGATATCGGAGGAAGTGCTGAATGAGTTTGATCTGAAGAAGTACAACACAACAGATGAGGGTAGAAAGAGACTGATACCAGCTGTTCTGAACTGCAGAAAAGCTCTGTGAGTATTTATTTCTGTAACTGGAGATTAAATTGAATGTGTAGTGTATGTATGTGTATGTTCAGAAACTGCCCAGTCACAGTGGAAAAGTACATACACTACACAGTGTTGCTGATGCATAAATTTGTGTTTTGGATCTCTTCTTTATCAAACCATATTTCATCCTCTGTTTTAGACTTGCTGAATGTGATCTTACTGGTCAGTTCTGTAAAAGTTTGTTTTCATCTCTACAATCATCAAACTCACTGAGAGAGCTGGACATGAGTCACAATGACCTGCGGAAATTAAATGTGAAGCTTCTGTCTGATGGACTAAAGAGTTCACACTGTCAACTCAACATACTGAGGTTTGGGATTTTCTATAAAATAGAATTTGATCCCAAAGACAATAAATTGACCTAACATGCTCATCAATGGTTTTCAAAACACAAGGCAGCCACTCGAGTAATAAGAAAAATAGAAGAAAAATGGTAACACTATTTTACAATACAATTCAATACAATGTTTATTTATATAGCACATTTAAAACAACCAAAGTCGACCAAAGTGCTGCACAGAGTATGCAAAACAGAACAGTCAAGAAGATTACAAACAATAAAACACAAAACACAAACTTGTAGAATGGATGAGTTTCACTAAAATAAAGGATCATTGCACAGCAAGTCAGGAAATATTAAATGCCAGGGAGAAGTAATAAGTTTAAAGAGTAGACTTAAAAATTGATAGAGTTGAGGCAGCTCGAATATTAATTGGTAGACTATTCCACAACTTAGGGCCAAAAACAGAAAAAGCACGATCACCTCTGTTTTTGAGACATGCCCTGGGAACTTGCAATAAACCAGAATCAGGCGATCTGAGTGGCTCTTGACTGAGTGTATGGAAGTAGCAAATCAGATAGGTACTGTGGAGCCTGATTATGAAGAGATTTATAGACAAACAATACAATTTTAAAATCAATTCTATATTTGACTGGCATCCAATGCAATTAAATGAAAACTGGTGTAATATACTCATGTTTACGCTTCCCACAAAGAAGCCGAGCCACTGCATTCTGAACCAACTGTAGACGTGAAACACATGACTGAGGAGCACCAATATACAATGAGTTGCAGTAATCCAAACAAGATGTTACAAAAGCATGCATAACCATTTCAAGCTTCTTTAGAGACAAAAATGGCTTCACCTTCGTCAGAAGACGAAGATGATGAAAACAGGACTTGACCACAGCACTTGTCAAACTAAATGCCTAAATTTCTTACAAATGTAGTGCTGTATGGAATAAGAAGTCATGAATCAAAATCATGTACACAATGGTCATTTGAGCCAAACAAAATAAATTCAGTTTTACTCTCATTGAGGCTTAAAAAATTATTCGCAAGCCAAAGTTTTAGTTCGTCTAAATAATCTGAAATAAATAATCTTTAAAGCCTGTTTATTATCACGCTTCAAGGGGATATAAATTTGTGTGTCATCAGCATACAGATGAAGAGAGAAGCCATACTTATTAAAGATAGATCCTAGAGGAAGCATATAAAGGGAAAACAGTACTGGACCACGAATCGAACCCTGAGGGACACCAGACTTTAAATGTATTTCAGATGAGGAATGGTTTCCAATGCTAACAGCATACCTCCTATTAGTGAGATATGAGTAAAACCACTGCAACACCATGCCCCGAAGGCCAACACATGTTTCAAGATGTGATATAAGTGTATTACGGTCAACTAAGTCAAATGTAGAACTGAGGTTTGAGATAGGACAGTGTCCTTGTTACACATGCTACATGTAGTTACTGTAGTAATAATAATAAATTATACATAATTGCATGCAACTTAAACTAAACCAAACCCTATGGTAAGTACATGTAGCTGATTATTATTACACAGTACTTAAATTGTAAGTAATTACATTGTAACACAGACACCTTAAAATAAGTAACTAAAAAATGAGGGAATTGCATGTTTTTAGAAGATACATGAGAATATTTGTACTCTTTTTGTTCTATTTAGATTTTCATGCTGTAATCTCACTGGTCAGTTCTGTAAAAGTTTATCTTCATCTCTTCAATCATTAAACACACTGAGAGAGCTGGACCTGAGTCACAATTACCTGCATGAATCTGGAGTGAAGCTTCTGTCTGATGGACTGAAGAATTCACAATGTCAACTCAACATACTGAGGTAAGAGAAATGGATTAAGGATCACTTGGTTATGCAATTAAAGGAGTAACATGTTTTTTTTTTTAAATGTTTTGCTTTTCTTTTAGTGTGTAATGTATCTGTTTATGCATGTATAAGATCACAATGTTACAAAGAATAAATCTCTTTGTGGGAGACTTAGCTATCTAAGAACACTGATCCAGACCTGCCTAAAACACCTAAAATGAAGTCTAGAATTTACTTACGGAAACATCTACATTGATACAATGTTACATATTAGCATAATGTTAACGCAAAGGCATATGCAAAGAACTAGAAAAGTAAAACTACTTTGTTTGGCATTCTGAAAACAGACAAAATTAGGAATCAGTGTTTACGATTTATTTATAATGCTTGAGCAGTACAAACCAAAAGTTTACTTGTGTAAACAACATAACTTGCCAGTGTGAAACTTTCTGCTAAAGTTGTGCTTACAAATTTCGATTGATCTGCTTGATCATTCACTTTTTCAGAATCTGAGGGATGACATTATTAACTGTTTACAATTGCTTTAAAAGCCTTGGAAGCTGAAGCTAGCGATTATGGTAAGGGTCGTTACATTTCTGACATGCTTGAGGTTTTTGCCCAGTCACCTGGGCAATCAGAGCACTCTGAGCTTTTCAGAAGGAGGGGCTTTGTCGAAGCAGGAACTTAAATCAACGCTTTTCAGACAGACTGGGAATAGAGGTAATGCAATAATGTACAGTACAGTATGTGAAAAACAGTGTTTTTTGACACCTATTATGCCCCTTTATACAAGATGGAAATTAGGAAAATAAGAGTTTAAAAAGTCAAACTCTCAGTAGCAGTGTTCAGTTCAAACCGGAGTCAGACAATGATGTCTACAGAGCCAGAGAATAAATGCTTGCATGGAGACAGAACAGGTATAGTTTAGTTTAATTACACTTATGTTGTCATCTTGCTCTTATCAGCTATTAGTACAAGCGTGTTGTAGTGGACCCCGTCTGAATGATGGCAAGAACTTTCCTGATGACTTTTATGAAGTTTATTGTACTTCACACAAAAGAAGAGGCATCTGTTTCACTTCAGAAAATCACAGTAAGGGCTAAATAAAACAGTGCAAGAAGTATACAATAAAGTCTTATCCATAAACTCTCTCTCCCTTGCATTATCTTCAACATACACAGCAAATTACACAAACACTTGTCACAACCAACAGTAAACAAATATATACAGACATTATGCCTTTTTGGGGGTGCTCAATAAACTGGTAAGCTTTATATCCGTGAAACAACTCCAATGAACTGTAATAGAGTGCACGCTTTCCCTTATTACTGCTGTAACCAGTATCGCTCAAAAGACTGTAAACTGGATCACGAACAGTTGTTACTGATCCATCCAGCAGCTGTGATGTCAGGAAGCACATGAATACTGTTAGATTCACTCTTAAGGCCTTTCACACTGAACGCAAAATTCGGCACGAATGTTCGGCATGATGATTGAGACAATAGATCCCTATGAGACCATTCACACCGGGCACAAACATTCACAAAGCCTGTGACGATTTTTTTCCCTGTCACTCTGCAATGAAACGGTCCAATAGTATTTGAGCTTTAGATCACATGCCAGGAGCAGCTGCTGTTGCGAAAAACTAGTGTAAACAAACACTAAAGAAGAGTATCCAGGTGGAGATTATCATTGGTATCTGAGAACAGATTTATCCTCACGTTCTTAATACAGAATTTCATTTCTATTCATTTTCTACTGTATTATGTGATCACTGCCTGTTTTCTTCCATGTGTGTGAGTGTTATGATTATGAAAGCCTGGTTTAGATTTGTCAGTCATCATGTAATCATATCTCCTGCTTATCCATATATAAAAAAATGAGAAACATTTTTCTACACAATACAAACACAAATAGACACGATAACGATGATATGTTTTCTTTGTTTCTTTTTTATGCAGCTCATGGTATGTTTATACCAATAAAGAATGGTGATGACAAATGATAAGCAGATTTAGCATTCAATCAATTATAAAATGTACAAAGAATGTATTTCTGCCAATTATCGAATCAAAACCCACTTTAGGTCATATCAGATATTATTACAATAATTCGATGATGGTTTAAACTGTGTTTTGAGTGAAGACATTAATAATCATAATTTTGAAATGCAGCTTGATGCTAATTGTACCTCCTAATTATATTTTAAAATGTATTCTTATAAGCATTATAGATAATTTGTTTCTAATGTAGTTCCAAACTTTATTCATCTTAAAGGGGTTACATAATGCTACTATTATAAGATGTAAAATAAGTCTCTGATGTCCCCAAATTGTGTATCAAGTTTTACCTCACAATACCCCACAAATAATTTTTTATAGCATGTTAAATTTAGATAGATAGAGCAAAAACGCTCTGTTTTTGTGTCCCTTTAAATGCAAATGAGCTGATGCTCCTATGAAGAGGGTGGAGTTTCAAGAGCTCATGTTAGCAGTGCCGATAGAGTGCCTCAGGGATGACGCATTTTTGTAGGCAAAACCCGGAAGCGAGTTAGCATTTTAGGACTTCCGGTTCCAACGCCATCAAGTCTATGGGTTTTTTGAATGGGTTTTTGCTAAATTGCCTGAAATAAGGTCTGTGGTTAACAGATCAAAACGTGAAAGTATTTAGAGGCTTTATGACATAAAACACACCAGTTATAATCCACTTGTGATTTTTTAATCTTTTACTGTGTCTTAAAATCAGCGGTTGCTAACAAATTGCTAAAAGGGACTACTTCCTTTGGCGGGGACTTTAGACGTCATCATTAAAAATGGGACATTTGGACAGCATTTCTCATGAAAAAGTGGATAAGTATTCATAACAGCACAGATCATAATCAGCGAGCATGTTTTTAAATAAAGTTGTTTTTTAAATACAGTTTGAGGAAGCTTGGTGGTGGTGACATTGATCCGCAACCATGGTGTGCTGTAGTCCGTTTATAGCCTACTGTTATCCTTTTATATCTGACGACTTTATTTAGGCTTCAAAATCTATAAATGTTGTGTTAACTTGTAAAGATTATCTTGATAGACAAAACGTGTAAGTGTCATAACCCTTTATTAAACACAGAGCTTATTTTCTGCGGTTTTCCAAAAGTCTATGGGAAAAATGCATAGGCTTTCAACCGAGGGAACCCGTGCGCCGCTAACTTCTGGGTTGGCCTACAAAAACGCGTCATCCCTGGGGCACTCTATTACCCTCAGACTCACTGAAAATGTCAAACTGTTCAGCCTTTTATGTTCATATGTCATGATAATCTATAAATCGCTCATGTGGGAACTGTAGTAAGATGTCTACAGAGTCAGAGAATATATGCTGCATGAAGATAAAGCAGGTATAGTTTAGTTTAAGTATAATTATAACTTACGTTGTCATCTTGCTTTTATGACATGCTATTGCATTTGTGTTACATAATGTATTGCAATAACATGGCCTCACCCCTTTGTTGTGTGTTCTCGGGGGCAGAGTTAATGTAAATACTAGGGTTAGTGATGTCACTAACCCTGGAAGAAGCTTGTTGTAGTCCTCAAACAGAGAATTCCTTAAAAGAAAAGTATTTCCTTTTGTTTTGAACTTTGAGCATCCTAACTTTGCAGACATTATTTATGCTCTAACAGCAACATCACACACTAACTAAAGTTAAAAAAGTGAAATCACAATGAACCACTCCTTTAATTTAACACTATATTATGCAGTGGGCGATGTTAAAGCCATATACAAGATGCATACAAGAGGACAAATGCATGAATTAGCAGAAGGTGTTAAGTTGTTTCGCATTTGATGTGAATGGTCCTTTCTTCCGCAATTTGTCTCGTTTTTTCGCCTCGTGTTCAGTGTGAAAGGGCCTTTACATCCAACAAAACACCTCAATCACATTCTGGCCTGGAGAAAATGGCGGAGAGTATACAACTCGCTCAGGGCAGGGTCTGTGTTAATACGGTAGAGTCCGTCATCAGTCGTGGGCGGGCCTGTGTAAAGTGACGTCACTTTGCAGAGAATCTGCAAACAGCTTGTTCCGAGACATGAAATTTTTATGAATTTTTTTTTTTTTAAAAAGGAGTTGGTGGATTTTTATCATTATAGTGTGGTTGTGTACATATCATGTAAAAGTGAATTTTGCATAATAGGAACCCTTTAAAGCATGTTAACACTCTGAGGTCTGAAAACGCGCCGGCGCGTTTTGCAGGTTTTTTTTCACATTGCAGCAAAACAGACTTAAAATACTCTGTCATTTTTTGTCATAGAGACATAAGTAATATATCAATTGAAACTATAGAATATCTGCTTTTATTTGTATACACTCAGAGTAAAAACAAAATGTTGTGCTTTTTGTAAAATAAAGAAAACTAACATGATGCGTGATTTCTCCTCTCCCTCTGAACGAAGTCCAATCTGATAGTTCTCAGAAAATGAACTGTAACTTAGTGAATACTAATCACAGAAAAATTTAACTTATGTCTAAAAAAACGTTAAGATGTCAGGTTTTAAATCATGTAAGTCAAATCAAAAACAAACCTTCTGTGTTTATGTAATCTGTATGAAAAGAGAGCCATGTCAGAAGTCCGTGATTCAGCTCATTATCTGCTAATGCGGCCACGCCCACGGAGCCAGCGCTATTCAGACGCAAATTCAGAGGCAATACATGCATTCATCGTCTCAATCGTGTATTTATTGTCTTGAAAAGTGTTTATCTGGATGTAAAAGTCATGGTTAGGGAGCTCTAGAAGACATGCAGTTAGTTCCTGTTTTCTTTTCTTCTATATATGAATTTTAGATAAGTTTTTGTTTCTTTAGCGCCCTCCGGCTGCAGTATGAATTGGAAACTCCATTCATGGAATAGCCTCTTCTTCTTTTAGATGAATTTGTGGACTAAAAATGCACAGAGAGCGCCCTCCGACTTCAAGGATGAATTGAAAACACCAGCGCTCATAGTAATGACAATGAATATTAAATAAATATAACTTCTCTGTATAGAAAATTGACATAAGCATATGAGAATCCAATATTTCTCCAAATGTGCATGCTTTTAAACTAAAAGCCTATATTCAGACTCTTTGCATCACAGAAATACATTATATTTTAAAGTATAATATAAAACCATTACTTTATATTGTAATAATATTTTTCTGTATGTTTCATATATGATGAGCTTGAGACATCACAGAAGGTTTTTTTCACAGCCTACCTGACTGAAATGCCTCATTAATATGCAAGTCATTTCAGCTCATTACTATCCAATTCTTTTGTCTTCTCAGGTGAGAATGGCCCATTTTTCAGTGGTGATTCACGCCTCCATGCATACTGTGTTTCTTGGCAAAAAGTGTCTTACAAAAACTAAATCAATATATTGTTTTATATGAAGGAGTAGGCAGCATAATTTTTACATAATTTTGAAGCAAAAACTCTAGTTTACAACCTCCAATACCCTAAAGTATTGTAAACACAGATTTACTATACTTTTTTTGGCCTTATTTCAGTGACTTAAGTTTTTTGTTTTTTCAGTAACCACGCATAAACATTATTCCTTCAAAAACACAAACATGTACATACATGTTCCTCACATATTATTGTAGCCTAGTTTGTGCTGAATACAGTGTAATGACACTTTTGTCATTTATATGTTTATGAACAATTGAAAAAAGCACAAATGTCAGGGCATGTCAAAACTTCTCCAGGCCCCAAATCAGCCTCAGACTCCAGAGGGTTAACCTTTTATATTACACCCAATAAACAAAATTATAAGCTTTTAAAATAGCATCATATGACCCATTAAACATGTCCTTTGCTTACGTATTGATGTACTGGGTGTTTGTAATTTATCAACAGAACCCAGTGTGTTGGAAGACTTTGGGTTTGCATTTGAAATTAAATGAAAACTTTAAAAACAATGATAGAGATAAATTTTACTTATTTTATCCACTAGGGATCATGTAAGTATCTTATTTACACTATATTGCCAAAAGTATTGGGACACCCTTCAAAATAATTTAATTTAGGTGTTCCAATCACTTCCATGGCATGCAGACTGTTTCTACAAATATTTGTGAAAGAATGGGTCGCTCTCAGGAGCTCAAGCCTGGTACCGTGATTTCCACCTGTGCAATAAGTCAATTCGTGAAATTTCCTCACTACTAAGTATTCCACAGTCAACTGTTAGTGGTATCATAACAAAGTGGAAGCAATTGAGTAATTGCATCTCAGCCACGAAGTGGTAGCCACGTAAAATCACAGAGCGGGGTCAGCGCATGCAGAAGTTTTCTGTCTGGCAATCTGATGGACGTCTGGGTTTGGCGGTTGCCAGGAGAATGGTACTTGCCTGACTGCATTTTGCCCAGTGTAAAGTTTGATGGAGGTGGGATTATGGTTTGGGGTCGTTTTTCAGGGGTTAGGCTTAGCCGCTTAGTTCCAGTGAAAGGAATTCTTAATGCTTTAGCATACCAAGACATTTTGGACAATTTCATGCTCCCAACTTTGTGGGAACAGTTTGGGGATGGCCCCTTCCTGTTCCAACATGACTGCGCACCAGTACACAAAGCAAGGTCCATAAAGACATGGATGATTGAGTTTGGTGTGGAGAAACTTGAATGGCCTGTAAAGAGTCCTGACCTCAACCCGATAGAACACCTTTGGGATGAATTGGAGCGTACACTGCGAGCCAGGCCTTCTTGTCCAACATCACTGCCTGACCTCATAAATGCGCTTTAGAAGAATGGTCAAAAATTACCATAAACACACTCCTAAACCTTGTGGAAAGCCTTCCCAGAAACTAAGATTATCCTGTACCAGAATGAAAGGTAAAAAAAAAAAGTATGATGAAGGCTCATGATCCAAAGCAGACAACATCATCTGTAAAACATGGTGGATTGCATGGGCATGCATGGCTTCCAGTGGCACTGGGTCACTGGTGTTTATTGATGATGTGACAGAAGACAGAAGCAGCTGGATGAATTCTGAGGTGTATAGAGATATACTCTCAGCCCACATAATGTGGGTGATGAAATTGAGAACACAATCTTTTAAAGATTAATCGTGCAGCTTTGTGCATCTCTCTCTCTCTCTCTCTCTCTGAAATGATATCTGATGTATGAGTAGCACAAGGGCTTTACATTGCATTCATTGCTATAATATTCATGAGGTGAGACATCTCTATTAAAGGATACGCTTCCCGCACTTCACCCACCCATCACACCAGAAGTGATAAAAACCGCATTTGAAATTCTGCATTTTTTTGAATTTCAAAAAAACACTGTTTAGTATGTTTTTTTAAGCCATTTGGTTTACAAGGACACAAAGTGTCCTCATAAGCCATGTTTACGTTGTAATACCCATGTCATTATACACATTTGTGTGCACATAAGTGGTACTCAAGTACGCATATGCGGTAAAAATAAACGCTGCATACCAGAAAACATGGAAGGAAGCACTTTTGAGTACCATCATTTTTGAGGACCGGTTCACAAGGACACATTTACTTACTGTAGTAGGATTTTCTCCATCTCTGGTAAGATAGCAATCATGATGATAAGTGTGTTCTTTAATTATTAGGGGTGCAACGGATCGCAGTTAATCTATGATCCGTACAGATAAGGTCCAACGGTTTGGGACACATGTGATTCGCGGATTAACTGCTAAATTTAACCATCACAGAGTGAAAGTTTATCATTTGGACGTGTTTTGTCTCACCAATTAACACATTCAAACGATTTTAAATGCAGAAGAAGAGGTGAAAATTGGGACTTGCGAGCTGTTATCTGTGCGCACAGCCTCACACACCTGAAAGGCGCATGCAGAGAGAAAGAGAGAGAGAGAGAGAGAGAGAGAGAGAGAACACCCGATAGAACACCTTTGGGATGAATTGGAGCGTACACTGCGAGCCAGGCCTTCTTGTCCAACATCACTGCCTGACCTCATAAATGCGCTTTAGAAGAATGGTCAAAAATTACCATAAACACACTCCTAAACCTTGTGGAAAGCCTTCCCAGAAACTAAGATTATCCTGTACCAGAATGAAAGGTAAAAAAAAAAAGTATGATGAAGGCTCATGATCCAAAGCAGACAACATCATCTGTAAAACATGGTGGATTGCATGGGCATGCATGGCTTCCAGTGGCACTGGGTCACTGGTGTTTATTGATGATGTGACAGAAGACAGAAGCAGCTGGATGAATTCTGAGGTGTATAGAGATATACTCTCAGCCCACATAATGTGGGTGATGAAATTGAGAACACAATCTTTTAAAGATTAATCGTGCAGCTTTGTGCATCTCTCTCTCTCTCTCTCTCTCTGAAATGATATCTGATGTATGAGTAGCACAAGGGCTTTACATTGCATTCATTGCTATAATATTCATGAGGTGAGACATCTCTATTAAAGGATACGCTTCCCGCACTTCACCCACCCATCACACCAGAAGTGGAACTGAAAACGCTGAAATTTGCTTGAATTATTGTGCTAGCTTGACCCAACAGTAGGGTTGGGAACTGAGAACCGGTTTTTATCTAGAACCAGTAGTGTTTTTTGAAAAATACTGGAACCATGCAAAATTTCAAAGTTCACCTCCTGATAAATAAAATGTTAATCGTGATCAATATTTGATGAATACTATGTGCAGAACACACGGAAAAAAAAATTAACCCACCATCTTCATCTTTACTGAACAATATTTTATGCTTTGTTTTAGACTTGCTTACTGTTCCCTTACTGGTGAGTGCTGTGAAAGTTTATCTTCGTCTCTACAATCATCAAACTCCTCACTGAGAGAGCTGGACCTCAGTAAGAATGACCTGCAGGATTCAGGAGTGAAGCTTCTATGTGATGGACTGAAGAGTTCACATTGTCAACTCAACATACTGAGGTAAAAAAAAGAAAAAGGTTCACTTGGTTACGCAATTAAAGATGCCCTCTGCTCTGGTCCTGATCTCTTGAGTGTTTGTAATATACAGTATCAGCAGACCCCAGTTTCAGCCTGTTGTTATAAAGAGATAAATCCTGCTCCATCAACACTGTGACAATGAGTAAAACACTGAACTCAGTTATTCCAGCTGAACTGAACCTTTAATCAGTGATTTGTGGAGGAAAAAGTCACATTGAATCAATAAACCCTTTAAAGCAGAGTTACAGGAATCTGAACACTCCTGTGTGTGAATCATTTTTAAGATGATCTCCAGACCCTGATGATGATGATGTATGTGTGTGTTTGTAGATTATCTGGCTGTATGATGACAGAGGAAGGCTGTTGTTATCTGGCTTCAGCTCTGAGTTCAAACCCCTCACATCTGAGAGAGCTGGATCTGAGCTACAATTACCCAGGACAATCTTTAGTCAAGCTGCTCTCTGATCCAAACTACAGACTGGACAAACTTAAGTATGTTCAACATTAACAATCATCCTGTCCAAACACACATCAGTGTGTGTGTGTATTATATATATATATACACACATCAGTGTGTGTGTGTGTGTATTATGTATTATATATATATATATATATATATATATATATATATATATATATATATATATATATATATATATATATATATATATATATATATACACACACACACACATACATACACACATCTGTCACCATTACTTACCCTCTTGTCATTCCAAATTTCTTATATATCTGTCTTGGTATTACCATAGTGCATGTCTAAATAAGCACTTTGTGATATTTATTATTCACAAATAAAATTAGGATTGTTTCGCATCACCTGTAGTGTAGAAAAAAAAACATTGTTTGCTGTGTTGTGTCTGTTTAGGACGTAGTGGAAGGTTTTCTTTGATTTCATGAGAAACATTTGTTGTCAGTGTTTTTATTTTTATTTCTATTGTGTAAAATGAATGACTTATTTAATTTTTATAGTGTGGATCATGGAGGAGAGTTCATGATTACAACAGGACTGCAGAAATGTAGGTCACACATACACACACACACACACACACACACACACTTGTATATGTGGTTTACGGGGACTCTTCATAGACGTAATAGTTTTTTATACTGTACAAACTATATTCTATCCCCCTACACTACCCCTACCCACTAAAACTGTCTGCATTTTTTTGAATTTCAAAAAAACACTGTTTAGTATGTTTTTTTAAGCCATTTGGTTTACAAGGACACAAAGTGTCCTCATAAGCCATGTTTACGTTGTAATACCCATGTCATTATACACATTTGTGTGCACATAAGTGGTACTCAAGTACGCATATGCGGTAAAAATAAACGCTGCATACCAGAAAACATGGAAGGAAGCACTTTTGAGTACCATCATTTTTGAGGACCGGTTCACAAGGACACATTTACTTACTGTAGTAGGATTTTCTCCATCTCTGGTAAGATAGCAATCATGATGATAAGTGTGTTCTTTAATTATTAGGGGTGCAACGGATCGCAGTTAATCTATGATCCGTACAGATAAGGTCCAACGGTTTGGGACACATGTGATTCGCGGATTAACTGCTAAATTTAACCATCACAGAGTGAAAGTTTATCATTTGGACGTGTTTTGTCTCACCAATTAACACATTCAAACGATTTTAAATGCAGAAGAAGAGGTGAAAATTGGGACTTGCGAGCTGTTATCTGTGCGCACAGCCTCACACACCTGAAAGGCGCATGCAGAGAGAAAGAGAGAGAGAGAGAGAGAGAGAGAGAGAGACTTTTTGACTTTTAGAATGTCCTTTATTTATACATTACAAAATAGCTTTTTTTTTTTTTTTTTTTTTTTTCCTTTTATGGGAAAAAACCACATAAGTTTATACATTCCCAAGCTATAAAAACATGAATAAATAAATAAATAAACAATAAAAGACCTTAAACACTCAATTACAAACCTTCTCAAAAAATGTTAATTTTAAATCCTTCAAAACCATCAGGTTCACATAAAAACCCATCAACTCCCCAAAAATGATAAAAAAAACATCACATTATTAGTAAGTTTGTAAAAAGCATATTCCAACGTTAGTCTTTTTTTAATAAAACAATTAACCATGAAAACAGGATCTGTTTCACCCCCCCTTTGCTTCCACTTTATTTTTCCTTGTAACCCAAATTGCAAGCTTGATTAAACCATACAAAAAATTTAAAATAATCACTTTCATCCTTTTATCAACGGAGTACTTTGGGCCATAAATGTACAGATTAAAACTAAAACAACCCACCAGTCTTATACTCCAACATTTTGCCAATCCTAAAATATTTTTTAAACGAGAACATTGCATAAAAACATGTAAAACACTCTCAGACTCACCACAGAAAGGACATCCCTCCCCAACTAAAGGATCTAACCGTGCTATGTGTCTGTTCGTAGCTAATATCCCATATACAATTCTCCATTGAAGATCTCCTATTCTCTTCTCAATGGGTCTTTTGTACAGGGACCTCCAGCTTCCTCTCGGGGAAGAGTCTGACTCCAACACTGAAGTCCATTTTGTTCCTTTGAAGTCTTTAAAAATTTTATAGTTGCAGTTTTTAACACACACTCTGTAAAGGGTTTTCCTGGTTAACGTTCTAAAACAACTCAACTCGGGGATTTTCATATTCACTGTGTTTCCAGGGGTTTCCTCCCAATCCTCATCCTTTAGGGAGATTTTAAAATCAGGGAAACCATACGCCTCTTTACAGGTTTTTGGAGCAGTAACATTTAAAAAGTCTCTTGCGGCTCTTGGGAGTGCCAACTCTAGTTCGTTAAACAACCGTTGGGTGGTCCTTATGGATCTGAAGCCCACCATATCAGCCAGTTCCTTTGCCTCCATCCATTCACATCCTCTTCTAAGATCGGATACCTTTGATAACCCAGCACTAATCAGTGCGACTCTAATGGCATCAGAGGGCAAACAAACAGTGTGTAAAAGATCATTAAAAAATAAGGGCTCTTTCAGGATCCAGGCATCAGGACTCCCCCATTCTCTGGAAAAATTAAAAGTCTGCCACAGCTCCAATATATTACTATAAAAGGGTGTAAGTCCTCCGAGTGAAGTTCCATTAAAATTCATTAAAAACAGTTGTCTGTCCAATCCCATTCTTCTGGTCTTGAGAAGCAGGGCACACGCAACGTCCATCCACACGTGAGGCTGATGATAGAGGAGGCGCTGGACCGCCATCAATCGAAAGGTTGCCAGCCTCGCCTTTATGTCGATGAGTCCCTGTCCACCTTCATGCACCGGCAGGTAGAGCATCGCTGGCTTTAGCCAATGTTGTCCAGACCAGAAGAAGTCCACCAGCATCTTTTGAATCTCTCTGATTAAAACCATCGGTGGGTCGAGGACCATAAACTTATGCCAGAGTGTTGAGGCAATCAAATTGTTGGCGATCAGAACTCTTCCCCTATACGAAAGCTGGGGTAGCAACCATTTCCATTTAGACAACTTAGCGCGGACCCTATCTACTAATCCCTCCCAATTTTTCTTTTCAAAGTCATCATTACCTAAAAATACCCCTAAATATTTAAAACCTATTTTATTCCATTTAACATTTTTTGGAAGTTTAGGTAAGTTAAAAATATCATTACTTTTGGATCCAAACCATAAGGCTTCTGTTTTTTCCCAGTTAAGTTTGGCAGAAGAAAGTTTGCCATACATTTCTAAGCTTTCTTCTAAACATTGCACATCTTCTGTATTTTTAATTACAACAGCAACATCATCAGCATAAGCAGAGAGAACAAAAGCTTCTTTTCTTAAACCTCCTGATATAACTATGCCCTTTAATTTTTTCCTTATCATGCAAAGTAAAGGTTCTATTGCTAAACTGTAAAGCTGTCCTGACATCGGACATCCCTGTCTAATGCCTTTCTCCATTTTTACAGGAACGCTTAACCCTCCTCCAACTTTTATCAAACATGAAGCGTCATGGTATAACACCTTTATCCAAGATAAAAACTTTTTTTTTAGAACATAAAAGAGATAGTGGTGATCTACACGATCAAAAGCTTTCTCTTGATCAAGAGAAACAATCCCAAAGTCCACATTGTACAGTTTTGTATACCTTAAAATATCTCTCATTAAAAACAGGTTATCATAAATAGATTTCTTGGGAATACAATAAGCTTGGTCTTCAAAAATTAACTTGTCTAACACTTTTTTAAGTCTGTTAACAAAACACTTGGACAGTATTTTGTAATCTGTAGTGAGTACAGACACAGGCCTCCAATTTTTTAACATAAGCAAATCTCCTTTTTTGGGGATTAGAGAGAGAACGGCCCGCTGACAACTTTTAGGGAGCATATTCAGATTAAAACTTTCCTTTAAAACACAAACCAAATCTTGCCCAATAACTTCCCAAAAGGACTTATAAAACTCTGCCGGCAGACCATCAATGCCTGGAGCTTTCCCTTTATTAAGCTGATGAACTGCTTCCGTCACTTCTCCGAAACACAGGTCACTTTCAAGAGTTTGTGCAGTTTGTTCATCCAATACTGGCAGACCATTAAAAAAGTCACTTGATGGATAGAAGTCAGTCTCTTCTTTTGCATATAAATTAGTGTAAAAGTCCACAGCAAGCCTTCTCATCTCCTGAGGATCTGAGGTAACTGTCCCGTTTGCTTTTCGAATGCCATGCATAACATTGGATTGGGAGTATTTTTTCTCCAAGTTAAAGAAGAAGGTTGTTGGAGCATCCATATCCTGCACTGATATAAACCGTGCTCTGACCAAAGCTGCTTTAACCCTCTCCTGAAATATAT
The DNA here is from genome assembly GCF_018812025.1 of Megalobrama amblycephala. Lineage (NCBI taxonomy): Eukaryota > Metazoa > Chordata > Actinopteri > Cypriniformes > Xenocyprididae > Megalobrama > Megalobrama amblycephala. Next base: position 43,835,989 of record NC_063057.1, on the reverse strand, counting down.
CTCTTAATTCCTGTTTTTTTGTCTTTAAGCGTTCTTGTAAACAAGGATCATTTTGGTTCATCAGGCTATTTTGAATTTCACATATCTCTTTTTCTAAAACATATACAGTATATTTAAGCTTGTTTCTTGTATGTGATAAAAATTGCTGACTAAAAAGTTTAATCTGAGCTTTCCCCACTTCCCACCACTGCAGGAGATTGTTAAAATCACTTTTTTGAGTTACCCAATAACTCCAAAATTGTTTAAAATTTTCGCAGAAGTCGTGATCTAAAAGAAGTTTGGTGTCAAACCTCCAAAAATAAAAACGAGGGGTTGTATGTGACAATAACACATGTAAAGTGATCATATGGTGGTCTGAGATAACGTTTGGGATTATTTGTGTGTCCATTGCTCTATTATACATAGTTTTCTTCATATAAAATCTATCGAGACGAGCAGCACTAATTCTATTGTTAGTAACTCTAATCCAGGTGTACTGTTTCACTCCTTCATTCTTTCCTCTCCAAATATCAAAGAGTTCTGATTGTTTTATAACATTTTTTAGGGATAGAGCAGATGATGGATGAGGTTCTTCACCATTCCTGTCAGTGATAAAATCTACAGTACAGTTCCAATCCCCACCCATAATTAAAAATCATCTTGATCTAAATCATAAAGAACTTTCTTAAGTTTCTGAAACAGTTGAATTCGATCACTTCCTACTGTGGGAGCATAAATATTAATAAAAACAAAAACCTTACTGTTTATTTCTACTTTTAAAACAAGGAGCCTTCCTTTTTCTACTTCCCGTTTTGATAAAATATTGATCTTTGTTTTCACTGAGAAAAGTATTGCCACCCCTGCACTTACATTAGTGCCATGGCTTAAAACACACTTACCATCCCACCTCAAACCCCAATCTGTTTCATTTGCTTCATCACTGTGTGTTTCTTGAAGAAACATCACATTAATCTCTTTAGGTCCAATACACTCTTTTAACAAAGCTAATTTATTTCCATCCCTGGCCCCATTTATGTTTAAAGATCCTACTCTCAGGATATCCATAGAAATAAAAGAGGGAAGGAGATCAAATAAAATCAGAAAAGTAAAGAGAAACCCGAAAGAGTTGTAGACACCCATGTGATCCTTATTTTAATTTACTTCTCTTATTTCGAACTTTCTTTGAACTTTGCCTAATTGCCGTTATGTGTTTCTTTAACCTAAATCTCTTTTGTTGGGACAGAACTTCATTGCTGCACTCACTGCGAATTTTTATCACTGAATCAACAAACTTGCTTAAATCAGGGAAAAACTCTACAAGTTCAACACTTTTGCCTTTGGTTTCATCCAAGAAGTTGTTAATCTGTTCAATAGTATACAACTCTCCTTCATAAGCCTTATCCATATCCACATCAAAACAGGATTCATCATCTCTAATGCTTCCTTCAGTGACTGCAGACTGTCCATCCACCTCATCATCACTACTCTCCACACACCTCTTACTCAAAGCCTCTTCAGCTTTAGCACCATCAGAACTCTGCTGAACACTTACAGCACTGACACTAGGCATTTGACTATCATTAACAACATTAACCGCTTCACTTACCTCAGTGTTAATCACTTTGGCCGTCTCTGCCTGTACACTGCCTTCCGTCGTTACAATTTGTTGCTCATCTGTCCGCGGGCCCTGGTTCTCCTCGGCGCGTTGTTTATGTGGACAGACGAAGCGTTTGTGGCCGATATCTCCGCACTCAAAACAGCGTAAACTGTCTGTGCTCGCGTACAGCATGTATGAACTGTCTCCGTGAGACACACGGAAAGAGACATTGAGTGTTTTGTCCGGCGAAGTTAGAAACATATACAGTTGTCTCCTAAAAGACAACACGTGTTTTAGCTATGCGTTCTTGCATCCGAGCGGAATCATTTTCACCCATCCAGCAATTTTCCCGAATCTAGACAACTCCGTTACAATTGAATCACTAGAAATAAAAGGCGGTACATTTGAAACCGTGACTTTTGTAGCCGGGGCAGATAAGGGTGTGACGGGCACGTACGTTTCCTTAACCCAAATTCCGTTTTCAATCATAGTTTTTACTAAGTGTTCATTTTTTAGAAACACTACAACAGCTTTATTCATCCTAGAGGCCGAGTTTATGTTTTCGTGGCCGATTTGGTCCGCGACGGCGAGGAGAACATCTTCTATGGTTGCGCCTGATTCCAGCGCACACCTGAACCCATTCCTGAGAGAGAGAGGCGACGCTCCCCGCTCCGGGGCAGACGTCATTACAGCCTCACGCTCCCCACTCACTCAATCACACTGACTAACACAAAAACAAAAGGGAAAAAAAGGAAAAAAGAAAAATAATGCCCAAAGAATTGGGAGAAAAAAGGAAAAGAAAAAGACAAACAACGGTTAAATCAGAAAAAATCTTGAAAAACCGTGCGCTCCCCCACATGCAACCCAAACGCCACACTCTCGCTACCCAGCATGCAACACACCAGAGAGAGAGAGAGAGAGAGAGAGAGTCAGCGCTTGAACATTTGAACATCCAATGAATTCCTCTTTCGCATCCTCATGCGCTTAAACGGACACGTACACACAAAATTATGTCAAAATACCTGTCTCGGCAAGTATTCTCTCGGTTATGCCAAGTGAACAGTTGAGAAAGAAACAGGATGTGTGTCAGTTATTCAGTCTATGCTTTCCTTCTTAAAGTGACAGCAGCCTTTGTTGTTGTCTGTTTCCTTAATGTTAGTATAAAAATAAAAAATCATCATCTACCATGTTCGAGAGAAAAGAAGATAGTACCAAGCAACATCTCCAGGTGCTCCCTTGAGAACCAGATCATGAACGTTATGTGCATCCCTGCTCATAAACCATGTATACAAGAGCAAACACACCTAAATTGTTGTTTTGTGTTATAAATGTTGTAATCTTGTTTTCTTTTGTGCAGATGCACGTAATCTCACTCTGGATTTAAACACGGCACACGCTCGTCTCACACTATCTGAGGACAACAGAAAGGTGACACTTGTGACAGAAAATCATCCGTATCCTGATCATCCAGAGAGATTTGATGATATTCCTCAGATTCTGTGTAGAGAGAGTCTGTCTGGACGCTGTTACTGGGAGGCTGAATTGAGCGGGTTTGCAGCTAATATATCAGTTACATATAAAGGAATTAATAGGAAAGAGAAGAGTAAAGACTGTATGTTTGGATACAATGAAAAGTCCTGGAGTCTGAACTGTTTTGATAACAGTGTCAATGTTTGTCATGGTAATAAGATCAGAGTCATATCTGCCCAATTAAATCGCTCTAAGAGAGTAGGAGTGTATCTGGACTGGTCGGCTGGCACTCTGTCATTCTACAATGTCTCTGACATGCACAAACTCACACACTTACACACATTCAAAACCACATTTACTGACCCAGTCTATGCTGGATTTGGGGTTGATTGGGGTTCAACAGTGTCTCTGTGTGAGATTAACTGTTCATGACCGATGGGAGCACCGGTGCTCCTGTTTGCGTTGTCTCCGTTTAACCCTTTGACGCGTATGATCACACCGATGTGATCAGTCTTGGCTGGCCCCAGGAGCGTACGATCACACCGGTGTGATTAGAATGTTCAGCGCATCACGTGATCAACTGCCAAATTCATATGTGTGTGCGCGCTTTGGCTGGCGCTAAACCAGAGACGGATGTGCGCAGCGCTTTTCATATATCACGTATATGCCGTGTTTTCAACCAAATAATGTTTATTTTAGGTTTCAGACATTTAAATACACACGAGTACTAACAAATCAATATATTTAGGGTTTGTAAAATACACGGTCTATAGAAGCAGAAATAACAACCCTTTCCATTATAATTAGACGACACGATTTATTCATATCAGATACACATTGTGAAAGTAACTTTAAAGTTTACTCTATTCTTCCCCAGTTCACCGACTCACTTTAATGTATTTCGGGAGAAGGGGATGAATTCACGTGTTGTAAATCCAACAGATCCGATTCTCTGTGCGGCGCAAACGGCTCAACTAACGCGATTGACAATCGGAATATCAGATATTTCATGCTATAGTTAACAAATTTGTGAATATTTTGAATAAAAAAGGAAAAGGAAAAACAAAATAAAAGCAGATCATCAGTCATACAGCGCTGCGGTGTGTTACGTGACAAGCAATGACGTGTCACCATGGAAACAATAAAGTGATATGTTCTAAATCAGTGTTTCTCAACCAGGGGTCCATGGACCCCTAGTGGTCCTTGACATAATGCCAGGGGGTCCTTATAAAATATCTGAATATAAATTTTTGTATATTTTGACATTGACATGTTCCCACAAAAGAGGAAGATAATATATGTATAATCTACCTGACAATATGACTAAATATAGGACAAGTCAACAAACGTAGTAGTAGTAAATTATACTTGATTGCATTTGGTTGTCACAAAGACATTAATGATACCAACGAGACAATTTTATTCTGGGGTCCTTGAGGATGGTTCCAAATATGATGGGGGTCCATGACTCAAAAAAGGTTGAGATTCACTGTTCTAAATAATGGTCACCTTGAAAAACTCAAGCTGAGGGCTCAGTCAGAGTATTTTAAACTTGCGTGCAAAAGGGTTAAGAGTCAATAGAAACTGAAATCAAGTAGGTAGTACAATAGTTATTTTTGTATACAAAACCAGAGATTTTACACATTTAGATCATGCCTCCATCATGCTCCTGTTGCATTGTTTTCACCCTCTAATGAATGCACAAATTGAGTTTACAGCAAAACAGCAAACAGGCGCTAATTGAAAACAGGGTTTCTACAGGTTTCATCAAATCTAATTTAATGCTTTTTAATGCCAAGTTTTACATTTTTTAATGCCATATATATGCCGCTAAATGTTGATAGATGACGACATAGGGCAATTGGAAAATTCAACGTCATTGTTGTATTTGCATTCTGCCAAGTGTCAGCCCTTTACATTTGTTTGCTTCTCTGCTGCTACCCTTTTGCTCACATAATATATTTTAATACAGCCAAATTCCCAATAAAATTGTTTCATCTATATATTTTTTCTGTTTTTGTTGTCATTCAATATGAAATGGTGACTGAAACGTGGCCCATTAAGATTACATACAGGGCACAACATTAAGCCTTGTCATGTGTACATGCGTAAATCGGTCATTCACTTGTACGAGTAAAACAGTTGCTTGTCTGGAAACAAAGTTTTTTTTTTGTGGTGGTGGAAATATTAATTTGTTCTGAAGCAATATTCTTTCAGAATATTGCAGCTTATGTAAATTTGCACATTATTTTTTTTTGATTACAACTGCATTAAATAATGTTATGGGATTGTTTTAAATATTTTTTGAAAATACAAATATGAAATGTTGGGGGGGAAATGATACCTAAACTAAACCACCAGTAGGTGGCGGCAAGTAACCGTCTTGGTGAGTGGATCATTGATTGATTCATTCAAGTGATTAATTCAAATGGCCGATTCGTTTAAAACGCTGAATCATTCAGTAACGAAAACAAGGCTGAGTGTTGCTCCTTGGTTCTGCTGTGATCTTTGTTTGAAACTATTTTCGCTGATAAAATAGAACAAAAACAGTCAATGTTCCTTCTAAAATGTAAGTGGCTTAATATTAACTATTTGTTAATTGAATTGTATGAAATCAGTGTCACATTTTTAATCATGATGGTAGCCTGTTTAGGAAAACAGCATTCTTGGTCGTGTAGTTTTGCTTACCAGTATGAAGTTATAAAAACTCCACATTTTGAATTTTTACCGCAGTATGTTTAACCAAGTTTCTTTTTGTGTGCGCTTCGCTCATGTTTCCATTTCTCCTCCAGATGCTGCGCGAGCCTCAACAGCGCAACCTTGTTATCGTCAGTAGCCTACATACAGCCTATTATTATCCACTATCAATCGCCACTAACACTAGATGTAATAAAATCAATCATACTCGTGTTTTGGTGATTCCCAAGTTGCATTGACGTTTTATCAGGTCCTTGTCCGGTCAAGTAAAATTCAAGCCCTGACATGTTAAACCAGCACTAAAATCCTGATTAATAATAGAGATGTTGTCTGACAAAATCACTATACACATAAGATAGACATTTGCAGTGATTTTGGCTATATGCAGCAGGAAAGCAAGATCTCGCACTCGTGCGGCAGTACCGGTTGGTCTCGGAAGATAGATCAGGTTAACAAGTCAGTATATTTGCCACAACGCGGTTTCTTGGAAAAAAGTCGCAAAAGGGGTCTGAAAAGTCGCTAAGTTGGCAACACTGATGCAGCCTTCCATCTCCAGGTCCCAGCCCGCCGCTGTCCAAACCGGCGTTACGACAATTTTGCACCGGCCGGAGGCAATTACCAAACTGGTTCCGTGTGCGTATCACACCAATGTACATATTTTGCGACAGCAAATCAAAGTTATTAATTATTTAGGCTTTATTCAAAATAAACTTGGTAGTATTATTTTTCTTCAAAACTATCTAAAAAATGTAATGCCTATAGGAATAAAATTTAATGCTTTTTAATGCCATTCAAGGCCTTAATTATCGCAAAATCCATTTCATGACTTAATGCTCCGCGGATACCCTGGATATGTAGTTTTCACGTGGCACTTTTTGCTCACAATTTAATGAAAAATGTATAGATCATAGATCATCACATCATCATTTAAAGCAGATTTTTATGATTAGCCTAAAATGAGCCCAAAAACAACATAATCCATTGTGTCGATCATGATAAATTTCTCACGGAATCTCTTTTAAAATCATTTTAAAAATGCCCATTAGAGAGCGTCAAGGGCTAAACAAAAAGGCTTCCTTGGTTCCAAATGCTGTAACTTTTGATTACTTTATGCTATCCCCACAAAATGTGATCTAGATGCAGCTCACATGTAGGGGAGAATAGTTTTCCTCCTATCTTATTTCCTTCCTGAATTTTTGCATGTCAAATAAGAAAGATATATAAAATTATAATAAAAATTAGATGTACTTTTGTCTTTTATCAGCATGAGAATGTCCAAATGTAATGTAGTTTATATTTTGTAAAAAATTAAAAAGTGTTCTATCAAATGATACCTAACTTTTGACTTGCTATAGATTTGTGTATGTTGTTGTGGAAAATATGCAATTTGTCCTGTTACAAGTATACCTCTTCTATGTGTGAAAATTGTTTATTAAGAAAAACAATATAACTGTTATTTACTGTTATTATTATTATTTTTATTATTAACTTATGTGGTTTATAAGATATATTAATGAAATAATTGTTTATTAAGAAAAACTGTTTTTTTTGTAAAAGCATTTAATAAAATGTGGTTTATAAGATATGTGTTAAAATAATTGTTTAAAAAATATGACCGATGGACTGATGACAAGGTTCAGGCAAAATCAGCAGAAACTGGAAAGTCATGCACAGTCCTACATCACCGGACTTATTTGCACAGTACTTTAGACTGCTATGGAAATGCAAACAGCAACAGGTCTGGAGGAAAAAAAAAGTTCTTGGGACAAATTGTTCCGGGTAATTTCGGTGGAAACGAGACTATTGTTGAAAAATCTCTCGGCTTCCATAACCCGAATGAAGCGCATTGATGCTCGTCACCCAGAGCGAGAGAAAGAGCATCAACCCCCCCTCCCCCTTAAACTTTTTGATATTTATACTTTATTTAATACCTATTTAGAGTGTTTGTAGAATACATGTACTGCTTTCCAGCGCTGGAGAGAGCTAAGTGCGAAGGCATGAAAACAGATGTGGAGGCTGCTTTGATCCCGCTAATGTGAGTAACACTGGGTTTAGATTGTCTGGAGCTGCTGTGCTGTTGGCGACTAACAACGAACACTTTGTATTTACTCTTGTGTACTGTACGTTAATTTTTTTGTGCTTCCTTGTCGTTCGTTCATCAACTGTGCTTTATTTTTCGTAAAGCATTTTGCTGTGTGTCAGCTGTGATAGACAGTGGCCAGATAGTAAGAGTTTTGCAGTTAAACTACTGCACACTGACACCCTTTAGAGAATGCTGTTTCACTGCACTTGTCTCGCCTGGCAGCAGCGATCAGGCTGGGGTTCGAGACCTACATGGAGCAGGGTGGTTAAGAATAGGATTGGAGAGTGAGTTTGAGGTGAAGCAATGAAGAGAGAGATGGGTTTGTTTGGGTTGATTTCAAATAACAAATGTCCAACAGTGTTTTTGAAAATCTTTATCCCACCTTTAAAGCAGAGCTGCAAGATTAACTGTTAAAAGACCACAATCTCAATTCAGCTACCCACACGATCTTAATCCTGCACTTCTACAATTCTACCAATGATATTTAATGAGATAACGCATCATCCGTCACTCATATTGGGCACAAATCCGTGAAAACCTTTAATAACGCTGTATTCTGCTGACTGAATATGTAATGTGCATGTGAATGATGTCGTTTTCACAGATTTGCGTTTTTATTGTTTACACGGAAACCACTTTTAAAACCTTGCACTTTGAAACCTGTTTCAAAAGTTTGCGTTTTCAAGCACACAAAACTCTGTTGTCATGTAAATGAATGGCCAAAATGCATAAAAAGTTTTACGTTTTATTTGAAAATGGTGCTGACATGCGCAGACTCAGATAAGCTAGTTCACATATGATTATTCCAAGTCACAATGTTCTGCTGCTGCCATCTTGTGCTGTCTTTCAGATATGTACAATTTCAGGCTCTTCAAAAGCTGTCATAGTGAATCATTTTCGGTTGCTTTGCCCAGAAAATCTGATGTCAGAAAAGAGGAGTCTTTGTTTCAGTATGACTTCAGGGACAGTATCAATGTAGTTCTTAGTGATATTAATTGCTATAATCAATTATATAAAATCCATATCCCCTACCTTTTCAAGTTTGAAGGAGGCACCAGTGACATTCACTGCAAGAGAAAGCTGGAGGATCTCTGGCAGGTCACATGATGCACTTTGGCCAGTTCTTCAGATGTGATGCCTAAACAAACAGCAGTAATTAAAGCACATGCTTTTTTTTTTTTTTTCAAGTGTTACAAAAGACAAAATGCTCCATTGTTTCAGAAAATTCATAATTCCCACTTCTGTAGTCATGATTATGAGTTATTATCTTATTAACTTCAACACTGCAGCAATGTTAATTTAACACAACTTATTTGTAATTTTTTTCTTGCATATATATTTTTTTTCTTACTTTATGCTTACATTTTCAGAGGAAGCCAGAGGAGCTAGAAGCGCCACATTCTGTCAAGTTCCTTGTACATTTGAAGGACTCGGCTGTCTGCTCTGTGGGCCAGGATATTACAGTCCAGTCCCATATGTGTGACACGAGCAGCCTCTTGACGTTCTCTTTGAGCGCTCCTCTTCATGTCCTCGATGGTTTGTTGCTGCCAGAGGGGGACGAGAGTCGACACTTGATCAATGCCTTCTCTGTTGAACCTCTTCTTGGATGAATCCTCCAGAGAATGAGTGAATCCATAGTGTCCCATCACAGGATGATTCACTGTCTTGATGGGCTCATCTCGTCTGAAGGGGGTGAACGATGACACCTGAAAGATTGTATATTATTAATTGTGTTTAGATGTGACTTTATCTCAGATACAATCAACTCTCTTTGTTTTTAAAGATGAATGGTCCAAACTAATTGAACACAAAGACGGTGTTCCTGTATTTTATGTATTAGAAGAAATTCAATACATTGACAAACAATCCAGTGACTGCTCATACCCTAGTGTTGTGAGATGAGGAAGTCACCGGAGGAATCTGCGGGCCGCTCTGGTGTCCACCACAGTATTGAGGCTTGATGAATGTTGACCCAAAGTCATGTTTAAACTTCTTCCTGGATGGACCCTCAGAAGCAGAATCGTCCACGGAGCATTCAGGTTTCTTCCTTACAGGACGTTTCTTGATTCTGTGCTCTTTTCCCTCCAGCAGTGCCTGACACTCAGTTACAGCAGAACGAAGAGAAAAGTTCTGCTTCTCTGTCTTGAGGTCAGCTGCTTTCTGGTGTCCACCACTAGGGCTTCTGGGACGTTTCCTCTTGAGTCTCCTCTCACTGTCCAGGTCCCGTGGTCTTACAGGGACACTCGGTCCAGGGGCGTTCGTCCCAAGCTTGAAGCAGTCTTGGGTGGCGGCTGAGAGCCTCTGGCGCAGTAAAGCTCTTTGAGAGTTCTCATACGACTCGACGTGAGACTCTGCTCTTGATAGAGCATCGTTCTTCACAGTGTTGAGAGCCATATTTTGAAACATCAGAGAGCCACTGAAAACAGCAGACACACTCAGGACTTTCTTCACAGCTCTGATTTATCCGGTACAGCAGTTGATCTCTGTGATGTCATAGAGCTTCTGCTGCTCAGTGTTTGATGGACAGACGACCTCAACGCAAGAAATAACTAATACACTAATGAACTCCTCAAACCATCAATGAATCAGTGTGATGTTGTCAACAATAATGTAGGAAGTCTTTGTCTAATTTTACATTGATTCAATGATATTGACTGTGTATAAATACTGAATCCTGTGAAGTCTGAAATAAAATCCCTCTTAAATAATTAACATTTTGCATATTCTGCAAGGGATGTGTAAACTTTTAAGCACAACTGTATGTGTCTGTGTATATATATATAATACACACACACATATTATACACACACATATATATATATATATATATATATATATATATATATACACACACACATATTATACACACATATATATATATATATATATATATATATATATATATATATATACACACACACACAGTAGTCAACATTTAAAGTGGATTCAAACCTTTCATCAAAGCTGTCCTAAAACCTTCTTCTTAGGACAATTTTGATTAACTTTTTTGACCCACTTCAAATGTTGACTACTGTATATATATATGAAGAGTTTGGTTCCAAGATGCTTTAACTCCATTTTGATTAATTTGAGTAAAAATTTTTTCAAGAAAGTGGCAAGATGAAAACCACTATTTTCTGTTTCAGACTTTCTCACAGCATCTTTTGGTTATTAAAAACATTAAAAATTCAAATCTACATTTTGATTTTAAAAGGTTTATTATAAAAATGGATATTTTTTCCCCCAAAATGCAATAAATCCTTGACACTTTTTTTTAAAAATGCAAATTAATCCATCAATATTAAAGTTATTTTTCATATTGAAAATACACAACAAAGTAAGTTGATCCACATATACGACAGCCTCTGAACTTTGTCAATACTACTCTTATATACAGGCATTTGACTAAAAATACATTCAGCTGTTGCTCCCAAAATGAATTCAACGAGTCATCTTGTTAATGTTATAAATTAATTATGTCTCCGTTTGTCATTATCGGTTAAAGAGTATCTGGCTGTTATTTAAGCGGAGGAGAGGATGTTCAAATGCGCTCATGCTGCCGCTTCTTTTTAACTGAGGCCCTAAAGAGATCTGTCACGCCACATTAAACAGAGCCAAAACTGTATTTATTTTTTAATCTCATAATAAGATGGACGTCATTTGAAATCAGACTTTTCTTCATATCAAAAGTAACAAAGCACAAAGATTATTGTGATTTATTGGATGGGAGGCGCTACATATTCTGTTCATTCATTAACTGAAAACAGACGAGACTAATCGATTCTTGGGATTTAAGAATCAATATCGGTTCGTAAAAATGAGAATCGATTAAAATCGAGAAATCGCTATTGTTTACCCAGCCCTTACATTTAGCTACTAGTTTTAGCTACTTTCAATTGAAAGCAGTTGGAAGTGCTAAATATAAACAGTGTAGGAGAATGACAGGGGAGAGAAGTCGTTGTTTTTGTGCTCAAAAGGTATTCTCGTTGCTTCATAAAATTAAGGTTGAACCACTGTAGTCATGTTGACTATTTTAACAATGTCTACTACTTCTCTGGACATGAATGATGGTAATTATGTTGATATTATCAAAAATATCTTAATTTGTGTTCTGAAGATGATCGAAGGTCTTATGGGTGTGGAGCGACATGAGGTGAGTAATAAATGACAGAAATTTCATTTGAACTAATCCTTTAAATACTAAATACAGATTTTTTTTTTCTATGCAAGATAAATATTTGTTTTTTACTGTTTCAGACAAAGGAGGTCAGGACAAAAAAAAAATGGAAACAGGAGAACTCCAAATTATACAGAGAAAATCGAAAAACACTTTAGATTTTGCTGGAAAAGAAAACAACCACTGTCCGAAAATACCAGAAATGCCTCCAGAGACCGACGTGTGTCTGAATCCCCTCGGTCAAAACAGGGAAGCAGATAGGAAAACAAAAAAAAAATTGTTTCATAATGATAAAAAATATCAGACAAAAGTATCAAGACACTAAAAATGAGAGCTGTCCCTGCTCTATTAAGCAGATTCTTGAGTGTGCATGTGACAACACACAAAGCCCAAACCATATAGACTGTTGATGAATATGATGATTATGCAATTACTCTATTTTGGTTAAAGTTGTTTTTGCTTTGTAGTAGTTTTATGTAACCCAATTAGTGATGATGCATTAAAATGTATTGAAATGATGGAATGTAGAAAAGCTAACTATGTCTACGAATGATATTAATATTATGTATGCATGTATACTTAACCATGTTAAAGTAATTTGTATATGACTACTTTACTTACAGTATATGTTTATGTTAGAAGGAACTATTAAACTGTGGTGGATAGTATGAAATTTATATTAAATTAACAGAGTAGAGAACATTTATGTATTAGATACACAAGAATTGTAATGTTGTAGATAAGGCACATTTTACAGACAAAAGGGAGACGGACACAGAGGAGAAGAGCCAAGAGGAGAGCTAACAGGAGAAAACGCAGGCTATGTCAGAAACACCTTAAAAGGATGGTGGAAGACTTGGCAGCTCTCAAACTGATGACAGCAGAAGAGAATTTAACATCGGCAGTGAACTGTTTGAGTATAAGACTGATGAGACAGTTAGCTAGTTAGACAGATACTGATTGAGCAGTGTCTCTCGACGCAAGAAACCCAGCTGATTACACCTTTGATTGAAACTTTTTTGTTAACTTTGTTAATAACCTTTGTTTGCCTTTACTTTTGTTAAATTGTAATTAAAACTATTACTACATTAACTGCAAATAACTGTCTACCAATATTTTTATTACTATACCCTTGAGCACGAACAGACCACAGAGAAGTCTTCTGAACAAATTGTAAGTACTGTTTGAATGCTTATGATTTAGGTCAGATTTGACTTACTCAACCTAACCTGAGAATAATAAATAATAAGGTTAAAGGGGTTAAGGTAAAAGTTACACACCATAAAACATAGTGTCCAGCAGTTAAAAAACGGCTTTGATTTCTCATCAGTGATTGAGAGTGAATAATGTTAATTTTAGCCTGTTGATCACAAAAAGTGACTGTATAGCTTTAGAAGACATGGAATATAGTATACAATTCATATCAACATTTTTTTTTTGTTTAACCCTCAGGGGTCTGAGGATTTTTGGGGCCCTGGAGAAGTTTTGACATGCCCTGACATTTCTGCTTTTTTCAGTTGTTCATAAACATATTAATGACGAAAGTGTCATTTCACTGTATTCAGCACATACTAGGCTACAATAATATGTGAGGAACATGTATGTACATGTTTATGTTTTTTGAAGGAATAACGTTTATGCGTGGTTATTGAAAAAAAAACAAAAAACTTAAGTCACTGAAATAAAGCCAAAAAAAAATATATTAAAACTGTGTTCACAAGAATTCTGGGTATTGGAGGTTGTAGACTAGAGTTTTTGCTTCAGAATGAAGTAAAAATTATCCTTCCTACTCCTTCATATAAAACAATAGAGAGATTTAAATTTTCTAAGACACTTTTGGTCAAGAAACACAGTATGCATGGAGGCGTGAATAATCATGAATAATGGGTGAGTATCACCTGAGAAGACAAAAGAATTGCATAATAATGACCTGAAATGACTCGCATATAAATGAGGCCTTTCAGTCAGGTAGGCTGTGAAAAAAACCCTCTGTGATCATGCTGATAACAGGATTAAAGTCCACTCAGGACAAAAAAAAAACATGATTTTTGTGATCTCATGCATGTATGTATTATTGCACATGATATGAAGAAAATTTTGTATAGGCCTATGTTAAATTACAGTACCAGTCAAAAGATTGAACACATTGCCATTATAATGTTTTTAAAAGAAGTCTCAAGTCTCTAACCAAATAATGGTTTTCTATTTTAATATACTTTAAAATATAATGTATTTCTGTGATGCAAAGCGTCTGAACATTCCTACCTCTAGGGCATTTCATATAGGCTACTATATTTGTTATATTATAGAGCCTAAATGTTGATGTGCAGTTGACAAACTATACATCATTAAAAAGATCTAAGACTCAAGCTTCACATTTTGACTCTTAAAATCTTATATTGACCATAATTTCTTAATATGCTTAAAAGCATGCACATTTGGAGAAATATTGATGGATTCTCATATGTTTATATCAATTTTCTATACAGAGGAGTAATATTTATTATTCTATATTTATTGTCATCATTATGAGCGCTGGATGCTGTGTTTTTAATTCATACTTGCTGCCCCTTTTGTCCACAAATGCCTCAGTAAAAGAAGAGGCATATCATGTGACAATCAAGGAACTAACAGATACAAGAGATCGCTAAATATGGCTATTCAAAACACTTTTCAAGACATTAAATACACGATTGAGATGATGTATGCATGTATTGTGTAGTGTTATGGTATTTTTTTCCTTTGGGGATATTGATAGCACTGAGTCAATATTAACCTTCATTATATAAAAAACAAAAACAAAACTGTGAAGACTATAAAATCATGTGAAGATTACAAAGAAGATTATGTGTAAATTATAAAATCTGGTGAATGTGTTGGGTGTTGCACAGCCCACAGCTCTGTCTGCCAGATATTTGTTGGGTTTGATCATGATGTTCAGCAGATACAGATCAATACATAAAAATGTGTGACCATTTAACAACTTCACAGTGCTTTGACGTATCAGGATTTTTTTATGACTTTTTGTCATGAGTTTCAAATAAATTGGATCAAGCGGTCAAGAAGTTTTTTTTTTTTTTTTTTGAGAGTTTTTTTTTTTATTTCCAAGCTTGAGGCCCAGACATGTTTACAGCAGAAAATGAATAATTGATAAAACAGTACAAATACAGTAATGTGGCAGCAGCTTTAGTGATTGAACCCCTAAAATACACCAGAATTAAAATGTTTAACAAATCACAGTTCTACATACATACATTATAAACGATTAGTTTGACACTATAATAAAACTAAATGAAGCTGATCTCTGTCAGCACAAACAGAGCTTGAGAAAAGCACAGATATACACTCTCACGCACACCTATCTAATGTAATGAAGAGAAAATAAGAGACTCTATAACATCTCACTGTTACTGATTCATCATGAGCTCAAAGCATTATGGGTAGAATCTCTCTACAGTCTATTCTGATTCATCAACACAGTTTCACTGATCCTTTATAACCAACATAAAACCCAGGATAGAGCGGTTGAGTGAATGTGGTCTGGACTGTGTGGATGAGGCTCATTGTGTCTCCAGAGACGCTGTAGAAGGACAGAGTTCCTGCACTGTGATCCACATACACTCCTATTCTTCTGCTGATGGGCTTTACTGGGAGTACAGACTTTATCTTATTGTGTATGTATGCATAACTGAAGGGAGAGCAGGACAAACACCAGGACTGATCATTATATCCAAACACACACTCCTCACTCGATCCCTTCCTGCTGATGCTCTTGTATGACATTGATATAAACACATCAGCACCACTCCACTCAATCTCCCAGTAACAGCGTCGATCACACACACTCTCTCTACACAACACCTGAAGATTATATCCATCAAATCTGTCTGGATGATCAGGATACAGATGTTCTGTTTCAGTCTTAGTAATCATTCTGTTCCCCTCAGACAGACTGAGGCGAATATGTGCTGTGTTTGGATCCAGAGTGAGCTGATGGGAATCTGATGGAGATAAAATCACATCACAATCAGGAATTATCAATCTGATCTTTTAATGTATCTGAACTCTGCATATTCGATATGTCAGCAGTGTCTCAGAACAGTTTAATCATCATTCACATGATGAACTCATGAAACTCTTCTGTCATGTTTTCTTTCTCCTTCTACAGGAAGAACATGAACACACTCAGTGAGTTTCTCTGCTTGTTTTCTTAGTGACTTACATTGTAGGAAGTCATTCCTGGTCCAGTGAACAATAACTGTGGAAATCAACAGACATAAAGAGTGTGATTATCATGTCAAGAGAAAATGATCCCTGCATCCATTGCTAACACATGCAGAAATCCTCAAACACAGATATTTAGAAAAATAGTATCTGCTGTTTACAGAGCCTGAATCCTGACACAACCACTATTGAGGGTTTGATATTATTATTACTATTGAAATGTCACCATATTTGATTTGGCTTCTGTGGACATCAACCGATCACAGATTTCGGTTGAGAGAGAATAGGAAGTCATACTAAGTCATCAAATCACTTCATAAGACTTGGATTATACCATAACCCCCTCATTAGTCTTTTTCAGACATTGATTGAGCAATAAATGTGTCATGCTCAATCATTTTATTAGCCTATATTATAATTATTCTGTTTATTATGAAAATTTCTGTAAATACATGAAAGTCACGTTTTAGTTATAATTGTTAAAATCATAAAAATTATGTTTGGTTTTACATACTGATATCACAAAAACATATTTCTTAAATTCTTAAAAACATTCTTATCAGGTATTCCTTCAGTTCACCAGGTTGAACCGGTTTACTTATTGGTTTTCATACAGAGAAATGTACGTTTCACTTGTTTAAGGCTTTGTACTGTTTCATCATTGTGAAATTCATATGATTAAATACAGTAGCTTACGTTTGACATTAAAGGTCCTCTAAGCGATGTCACGCGTTTTTAGGCCAAAACATTTTTTGTCACATACAGCAAACATCTCCTCACTATCCGCTAACTGCCTCTCCCCTGAACACACTGTAAAAAAACGCGGTCTCTGCAGTCACCACAAGCTCCGAAAATGGTAATAAAAACAAACTGGTGCAGCCTGGACCACTAAACATAATAAACATGCTCCAGCCAATAACCAACAAGAATGATTTTAAATGCGCGTTCATGACTGTTTCAGGAAGCACGGAGGAGGAGGGGGAGGAGGAGGAGGAGGAGGAGGAGGAGGGAGGGTCTAGCTAGCCTCTGTTTTGTTTGACAACACTTCGAACATCAACAGGAAGTTTCTCCACCCAGGATCGCTTAGAGAACCTTTAAATACATTGCGTCTTTAAAGACTATTTGCGCATTAAAGGAAATAATACGCTCATATATACAGTGAAATGGGAAACACTTACAACATGATACACATTTATTAATAGCGACACCTGTTAGGAAATATGATATATATATATACATACATACAACAGTTCTTTCTGGTTCTCGAATCTGATTGGCTGATAGCCGTGCAATATTTCAGTGATAACAGCACTCCTATCTTTTCACCGTTTGTATCACTCCACTTGAAGCGACGGTCATGGTGGCCGAGCAAATCCAACGTAATTTTAGCGAATACTACACTTGTTGTACCACAAACTGTAGTTTTAAGAGAATGTAGTTGTTTAGACCTGAAATATGTGACTCATATTTAATCATAGCACCTATTTTACAATTTGTTTAGACGTTTTCGGAGATGCGAGCTCCAAGCCCATTAACGGCCGTTCAGGGGACGTGCAAGCACCGAGAACAGCTTCATCCGGCCAGTGCTTTGGGGATTTGCCGCTGGCGCTTAAAGTGGTTAAACATGAGACATAATGAATTTTGGGTACATAAAACGGGCAATCTTTGGTCTTATTAAAGGTGCCCTAGAATTGAAAATTGAATTTACCTCAGCTTAGTGAAATAATTAGAGTTCTGTACATAGAAATGACATAGAGTGAGTCTCAAACACCATTGTTTCCTCCTTATGTAAATTTGATTTGTGCAAAAGACCACTGAAAAACAGGCGAATCTCAACATAACGGCAACTGTGACGCAACAGTCGGATCATTAATATGTACGCCCCCAATATTTGCATATGCCAGCCCATGTTCAGGGCATTAGACAAGGGCAGCCAGTATTAACGTCTGGATGTGCACAGGTGAATCAACAGACTAGGTAAGCAAGCAAGAACAATAGCGAAAAATGGCAGATGGAGCGATAATAACTGACATGATCCATGATAACATGATATTTTTAGTGATATTTGTAAATTGTCTTTCTAAATGTTTCATTAGCATGTTGCTAATGTACTGTTAAATGTGGTTAAAGTTACCATCGTTTCTTACTGTATTCACGGAGACGAGATTGTCGTTATTTTCATTTTTAAACACTTGCAGTCTGTATAATTCATAAACACAACTTAATTCTTTCTAAATCTCTCCAACAGTGTGTAATGTTAGCTTTAACCCTGTTAGCAGCAGCATCAAACTATCAAAATCATTCAGAATCAAATGTAAACATCCAAATAAATACTATACTTGCATGATCTGATATGCTTCATGACGAATACTTTGAAAATATCCATTTTGAGGGTTATATTAGCTGTGTGAACTTTGTTTATGCAATGTATTATAGAGTCGCAAGCTTGGGGGCGGGGGAGCGCGAGCATTTAAAGGAGACGCACGCTGAATCGGTGCATTTTTTTTATGCCCCAAAATAGGCAGTTAAAAAAATTTATAACAAGAAATCTATGGGGTATTTTGAGCTGAAACTTTACTGACAAATTCAGGGGACACCTTAGACTTATATTACATCTTGTGAAAACATATTCTATGGCACCTTTAATCTATTACTTGTTCCAGAGCAAGTTGAATTGTGCTATGTTACATTTCACTGCATGAAAAGTGGGATTTTCGTCAGTAAGCGGCACTGTATATTGTCGTGGAAGTTCAGGTTTACGACTGCACACGGCAATTTGCAGGCAACACCGAAAACTGCTGTGAATTGTCAGAAATTGACGTGGGCTTTGCTTGGCAGTTGTCCCCCCATGACCCCCTTTCCTCTAATTCCAGGGGAGGCTTTAACATGTAAATGAAAATGCTGTGAGCAATACAAATGCAAATTCTCTCAAAATCGACTAATTTTGAGAGAAATGTCTGCAGGTATCCATCTGCTACTTCCAGTCTATTGATGGATATGACTCTGGAGCAGAGTATGATACAAGCCTGCACAAAGTCAAGTTTTTATAATTCCTAAGCCAAAGCAAATGTTGAGTTTAAATCAGTCATGAATCCAGAATGAAACATGGTTGTTTTAGGATACAGAGTGTACTTGAAACCTAAGCAAGAGATCTCAGAAAAATAAAATCAACAAAATCAGTAAAATCACCTAGAACAAACACAAGCCAAAGTGTCTGTTTTTTTCCCCTTAATGTAATCGCTCATAAAATAAATAATTTGATTATGAACAATAGTAAGCAACATATCAATTAACAAGACTTGTTAATAAAAACATTAAGGACTTTGCAATTCATGTTTGCTTTAGGTAGCCTACTGCTAATTTTAGCTTAATCTGTCTGTTGTAATTTGTGTTTAGAAAAGATAGCAGCACACTACAGACACAATATGATACACTATTGTTGAAAATAAATATTTATACTTTACTTAATTTCGTTGACAAGTTTGACATTCATTGAAACTAGTGTCCCATGTTAACGTGGCGTGGTTTGTGAGCGTGACGTGAGACCATGATAAATATAATTCCATATAATCCGTGGAATATCGCATGTGACGAATCTGTCGCCGTCTAACATCTGCTGGAAATCCAGGTAAAACTATCTGCGTGCTCGCTCGCGCGCGCCCCCAGTTAACATGATCCCCAGTTGATCCGTAGGCCTAACACCGGCGAGAAGAAACTGCTGAATGCTATCAGTGGGCTGTCTCGTCAGCTTACTCAGTGGGGATGGGCCCATAGACAGTAAAAGAAATGGACACAGCGACCCAATTGGAACTCAATTAAGACAAGTGAAGCCCATTTTTAGCGATTTTTAGCACTTCCGTTTCTGACGCGCAGACTCAAACTAAGCTTGATGACGTCAGCAACCTGTCTGACAGATGTAAATCTTCTAGTAGCTGTGCGTGCAAACTGCCATCGTTAATCTTGCAGAGACGGCGAGCTTGAGCGGGGAGTTCTTTGGCGTGAGTGAGCAGGAGTAAGTATTCTGATTAATTATTTTGTATAGTATTTTAAAATGTAACGCCAGTACGCCATATTAAGTTAATGCATACTATTGCCTGCGAGCTTCTCCTCCTGTCTGTACGGTAATTTCTCTACTGCGCGACAGAAAGTCGAGTGGTTATGACGCAATCGTTAGCCTATTTTTACAAAAACTGTTTCTACGGGCCATAATGTAACATAGAAGGTAATGGAGCCCTTTATACATTGTCGTGTATCTTTAGAAATAAATAATGGACAAATGGAGTCTTTAAACGCCTCAGATGTAAAGTTATTCGCTGTCAAAGTGACGCCAAAATGAATGGGAGTCAATGGGATGCTAACGCAAGTGAAGTTCTGCTACAAGATGGCGGCACGTGGCCGACTTCAACTTCCGGTCGACTTCCTTGGGCACTGGATGGGCCCATAGACTGTAAAAAAAGATGGACGACGCGACGCTGCTTCCTTCCATTGTATTGAACTGAAGCCAAAATGGGCTGATGAATGGGCGCTTACACGTTACGCAATCCGTCAAAAAAAAAAAAAAGTTTGGAGCCTGGGCATGCGCAGAAGGAATCGTCAGTGGAGCCGGAGGCGGAGTCGCGATATCAAACTTCCACCCAGACGACTGCGTCATCATTCATGTATTTTAAATAGACTATAAAAATTATACACAATTTAAAAGTCTACCTATAAAATAATAGGCTATTCTGTTTCTCGAGCAATAATATTTTTGAAACAGCAAATTCAGTAGATAAAATCAATATAATATGCCACTAGAAACAACTCTAAATCGTCAGAAACGGTCCTGCCATTTTAAATCAAGTTCAACTAACGTTACAGGAGATCGATTGCTGTAATTAGAGTAAGCTATCATTAGTTTTGTCCTGCTAATTATTATTTTATACCCATAAAAATAATAAGTAACTGTAAATAAATAACGATTACCTGCTTTTTCCCGACATGGTTAACATTAGGTGTGTTATCTTAACTAATAACATTTATTAAATAGCTTATAACGCCCACATTTAATGTTACAGAAAAAAAGTTCAGCGATCCGTCAGATCCTTTAGGTCGGTTAGTACAGTTTACTGCTGAACAACTCATTTTGTTGGTGTTAAATAACAAAGAAATCGAAAATTAACAGTTATTTAATACATTTTCAATCTCCACTCGAAGCTCCGATGGTCCTCAGACAAGCTGTCAATCAACTTCGAATCATGACGACACGCCCCGTTTTTATAGCATCAAATTGCTTGCTAAAATCTAAATCATCACAAAAACGAACAATTGAATATATATCAGTGTGATAACAACTACCTTAAATGACCAAAACCATCTTTCGGAAAGTTTTATTTGAAGCAGAATTTATTTTTAAGTTTTCACTTAAGTCTCATTCGACTGCATTGAGAGGGCGGGGTTTATGACCTGTACTGCATCCAGCCTCCAGGGGGCGATCAAAGAGCCCACAGCTTCACTTTTCAGGACGTATGAGACACACCCGGATGGGCCGCTGACGAGTCTTTCTGCGCATGCCCAGGTTCCAAACTTTTTTTTTGTTGACGTTTTTGCGTAATGTGTCAGCGGCCATGGCTGCGTTCCACTCCAGTTTTAGACACGCACTCGCAAACTTCCCTAAACACTTTCCCTCGGGGGAATCCCTGTCGCCATTTTGAAGTGCGTTCCACTTCGTGAAGTGCGTTCCACTTCGTGAAGTGGACGAGGGAAGTTTACATGGACAGACCCTCGCTCCCTCGATTTTAACCGAGGGAGCAAGTCTACTTCACATGTACACTTCAGGCAGCTCCATAACCCACAATGCAACACGATTATGACGTCACCGCATATCGCGTTTAATTTACCCTACCACAAACAATTCTATGATATATTAATTATTTTTTTAAACATTTAAAACACACATATATACATATAGAATGCTGTATTAAACAAATTTGTAAGGGGAAAAAATAAATAATAAATCAGCTCCATTGCGGATTCTTGAGTAATCAAGGGCTTAGGACGTTCCAGTTCAGCCCATTGCAAAGGTTCCGCCAGAAGTGGGCACTCGTGCAACGTAAGCAATGGATGTTAGCGAGGGAAGTTAGCGAGGGAAGGGCATTTAAAAACAGAACTGGAATGCAGCCCATGTCACTACTCGATCCGTACCAGAAACACGACTTGTTCTGCGCATGCGCAAATTTACTGCCACTTCCTGTCACCGTTAACATTTTTACGACAACAACGTCACTGTCACGATGTGTGTGTGAATATGATCAATTTACAGAGACGTGCTGGAGAGTGACATATGATTGCATTATGGATTCTTTTGCGTTTTATATACATATTCTAGAATTTCTCTTAAAAGGAGAAATTCCTGACAATCTCAGAGCGTCGGAAGGTGAAACGGGCGTCTACGAATTTTACTATCAAGTGAAGTGAAGTGACATGTGGCCAAGTATGGTGACCCATACTCGGAATTTGTGCTCTGGATTTAACCCATCCAAGTGCACACACAGAGCAGTGAACACACACACCGTGAACACACACCCGGAGCAGTGGGCAGCCATTGCTGCAGCGCCCGGGGAGCAGTTGGGGGTACGGTGCCTTGCTCAAGGGTCTCACCTCAGTCGTGGTATTGAGGGTGGAGAGAGCGCTGGATATTCACTCCCCTCACCGACAATCCCTGCCGGACCTGAGACTCGAACCCATGACCTTTGGGTTACAAGTCCGACTCTCTATCCATTGACTGCCCCGTCGTGGCCTAATGGTAACTAGTTACTAAAGGTAACTAGTTACTTTCATAGACAGGGTTTGGATTAAGCCAGGATAAGGCCAAAACTCAACTATGGCATTTAAGTAGCTTTTATAAATGTGCCGAAAAAAAAAAAAAAAGAAAGAAAACAAATTGCTGGTGTGCATTTTAAGACAAAACAATGGCAGTCATATATTTTAGGATAACTTAGTGCAAGTTACTTTCAGTTAAAACAGCTCAAATATGCATTTTAGTCTGGGACTAGCTTAAGCCTTATCTGTGAAGCTGGGGTATGAGTACCAAGAGATTTTATAATGAAAAATAGAACTGCCTGTCTGGAACAACCTGGGTCATGTGCTTAATTCACAAATTTTGTATAAAATACCAAGCTTTGTTAAAGGGATAGTTCACCCATAAATGGAAATTCTGTCATCATTTTCTCCCCCTCATGTTGTTTCAAACCTGTATGTGTTTTTTTTTTCTTCTGTTGAACACAAAACAATATATTTTGATGAATAGTTGGTAATCAATGAAGAATAGTTGGTAATCAAACAATTGACAGTAGTCATCGACTTCCATAGTTGAAAAAACATTCATTCATATAACTTTTTAGGACATTTTCTTTTTTCCTCTTAAAACAGACGACAGACTCTTCTACATCGGCCCCAGTAGGCAATACATGCGGCTAGTTGTCCTGTCAGAGGAAGAGAAGAGGTCTGTTCTTACAGAGTGCCACAATAACCCTGGGACTGGCAATCACAGTGGTGTCAGAGGCACTCAAAACAGGGTTATTGCTGGCTACTATTGGTCTACAATTATCCAGGATGTGAAAGACTGGGTAATGTACTGTAATGCACTGGTGTTACTTTTTCTTTTACTTTTGCCAGTTTTTGTTATACATCTATACTTTAGAATGTCTCTTTTTTTTACCACCTCTGATTGTTAGATACGTCCTTGATTTAGAAGTTATATTTATTGTCATCACCAACTTGTCAACTGGCTGTTTTTATAGACATTTTGTTCAAAAAATGTTTTGTTGCTTTTTTAGGTCAGATATTCTCACCGCTGCCAGTTAAATGACCCAATAAAGACTGTTGTGCCAGTCTTGCATTCCATTAAGGTACTGCTTACAATGTTTTAGCATACTGATGAGACTAACCAGCTAGTCTCAAGCTTGTGTACAGTTTTACTAACATTTGGTTGATGTAAATTTTGTGCCATGCAGGAAAACGAAGCTTGGGAGGTGCTTGGCTTGGATTCGATTGGACCACTGCCAGAAACAGCACGCAACAACAAGTATGTCCTTACCATGACAGATCTGTACACCAAGTGGGTGATTGCAGAACCCATGCAATCTAAGACAGCAACTGAGGTGTCTGCAATAATAACCCCAAAGTTGTACTTGTTCGGCATGGTTAGGAAAATCATTACAGACCAAGGGAAGGAGTTTGTTAACAAGGTGAAGTTTTGTAAAGGTTTAATTATGTTTTTTCCCCCTCTACTCTTGTCTCAACATATATTGTTATATACAATTACTCCACTCTTGCAAATTTAACTGATGATCTCCCTGCAGCTAAACAACAGCATTTTCAGCATGCTGAAAATCAAACATGCTGTCTCCAGTGCTTACCATCCCCAGACCAACGGACAGGTAACTCTTTGGATATCTGTCCGGTAAGATCTATTGTTGTCTTATGGTTATTTAAACGCCACTATCGAAAGTATCGATACTTTAGGATCGATCCGCCCATCCCTATTACTCAATTTGCTGCCGATGTAAATGAGCAGTTCACTTTAGTAAACTCCAGGTTGCTGTCCATAGAAGATAGGTTGGCTGCTTTGGAGTCGAAAAACTGTGTGGAAGATACTAACTCTAAGAAGAGAAGACGGGTGCACAATCCTAAGATTGCGGTAAGACTGCTATCTAAGCTAAAAGTAGCCTAAAAGCAAAGCTTTTTTTTAAGTAGCACAAGTGTAAGTAACTTTTACTATTTTATCCTTTATTGTTTTTATTGTTTAAGCTCTTTTACACATTGTTTTTATTCATATCACTCTCATTTAATTGTTTTCCAGCTGCCTGTAAAGACATATTACGAGACAGTACGCAGGAGCTTCAGGTACAAACATCCATGTGTTGAGTCCATACGCAGTGCATCGCACAATACTGATTGTCTTTATTGGTTGTTTTTACAGCTGCTAGAAGCAAGACAGAGTGCAATGATAGACCTCACTGGCCGCTTGTTGCGTTCTGTCTTCCAGGTTGTATTTCCACACAAAACACGAAGGTAAAGATCTACGTTTTTTTAATGAATGGACCATTATAACATCCGCTCCAAACATAACAAAGCTCATGATAACGTTCGTTTTAACCATGGGCGTCGGAACCATTGTATGTGGGTGGGACAAGACCCACCCACTTTTTAAGACCAATGATATTGGACCCACTCACTTTTACCATCTCTAATTCAGCATTTGTCTAACCAGGTGATGCTACTCCACAAACCACCAATAGAGCATAAAAATACCAAAAATAAAAATATTTTTTAAAACATCATTTATATAGAACTGTCTCTTTACGACCACAACAAACGGGACACTTTTCAGACGTGCATTCCGACCTCAGCGCCAGTCAAACGAGCGCGGAAAAGGTAGGCTACAGGTGATGACGAGGGAGCTTCAGTTGAACAACAGTGAATGCAGTCAGATGAGATGTTGTCAGGCTATACCAGAAAAACTCCAATCAGCCGTTAGGCTATAGCCTACTGTGCTCGAAGCGTGAACTGAAGAATTGCTCGAATGCATTCACAAGGGGCGTCAGCGTCAACGCTTGACAGAGGGCGTATCTGAAGCTTGTGTTGACACAACCGTTATAGTGATTACAGCCAATCACATTACTTTCCGGTGTTGCACGAACGCAGTTGGCTGCGACTGCTCTAGGGTATTTGCATAGGGCGATCTGATTGGATGACGCCTGCGTTGGCGCTTGAAAAGTTGAGAAATCTTCAACTTCTGCCGCTTGCAACGCAAGTGAAGCGACGTGACGGAACTAGGTTTGGGCGATGTCCCCTAAATTGGCAGTTGACGATGTTTACAGTAAAACGTCTTTTGTTTAAGTTATTTCTACTTGGTTTTTTGCTGTGAGTAGAGCTCTGTTTAATTTCTAGCTTTATTTTGATTTTTAGTTTTGATCAACTTGAATTAATCTTTTTTTTTTTCCCCTTTTGGTAAAATAGTTTGTTTTCTGTTATTTATTTATTTTTGTTGGTTTTTGCCTTCAGATTTGTTAGTTTAGTTTTTCTTTTACTTTTTATTTATAATTTTTTTCTCTCCAGTCTCCCCGTTTCTCTGGCTGCTGGATTGTGCTCATCTTTTGGCTTCTTCTGGCTTCCCCGCTCCACCTGCCATCATCTTTGACCTCCTGAGCTGCAGACTGCTCTTGGTTGGGGACTTAAGTTCCATGGACTGTGTCTTGTTACCGGCCATCATTAACTGTGGACTTTAGCCAGTCTAGCCCTTGCTGCTATTTCGTTACTCCTTGAACTGTTCCCTAATAAACTGAATTACCCTGCAAATTGAATCCTCTTCTTTCTGAACCCTAACACTTTTTAAGGACCCGCGGATACCCTGTTTTTTCTATTGTTGGTCATGAAGGTGGCTGTTGCTAATGTGCCTTTCCTCTGAGTTTTTCCTACCTTGCCCCAATGAGCCTGCTATACTGCTCAGCACATGACTGCAGATCTTTGAAAATTACTTATGATTTATTGATGCTACAGGGGATGTTTGGTTGGACAAAAGATGGAGAGTTGTACAGCTTCACTGCCGTGACACACAGGGGCAACGGATTTGGGGGTGGTATTCATATTCAGTGAATTGTGAACAAGTGCGCGTGCCAGAAGGGAGCGCAAGTGCATGGAAATATTAACGCAAAGGGCCTTGCATCACCAGTGCAGACCACCATCAGAAGCTGAAAGCACGCCTGGCCTCGGCGATTTACCTGTCTGAATTTGGTGAGTGATGGTTTCAATAATTTTAATATTTTCTGGTATATCAAAGTTAAGTTACCCAGGAACTCTGTTGACATAGACTTAACTAACGTTAGCTACAGCTTGATGAATGGAGTCATTGAACACAGCAGGAGAGAACGCAACGTTAGCCAGCTAGCTAAAGCTCTGGTGGAAAATTATTAGCTAACGCTACCGTTTTTGAGGAGGTAGATTTTGAGGTGAGGGAACTGACAAGGCAGAAGGTAAAGTGGTCCACCGTTCTATCAGTAAGCAAACCTGCCAACCTGTATGCAATTTGCGTAGAGGATACGCATTTTGACTTCAAAGTACGCTAGTACGATTTGTCACTCTAAACTACACAAAAACCTGGTGATGCCTCTGTGCACGCGCAGTCCTCAAATCAAGCAACAGCCAAAGAAGAAGAGTTCGACCAATCATAGCGCTAGGTTCTTCCCCCAAATAGTAAGTGGGGATGATTGACAGATGCGTAAAGCCTATCATTAAAAAGAGACTGAAAATCGACACCAATAAAGATTCCCACTCGATCCCCCTTCATAATACTTAGTAAGGAGGCCATAATAATTTTTGACTCATGGCTGAAGTTAAGTTTCTCCAGCTCTCTCCAGGTTGGCAAAAAAAGCATCTCAAAATGCATCAGATTGATGCTTTAAAATATGGAATATTTTAATTTTTCTTACAGGGAGCATGCCCCCGGACCCCTCTAGAAGGGTAATATCACCTTTTTCACCCCTGACCCCTTTTCATGCCTGTAACATAGTAGCTGAACGACACGCCTTATCACAAGATAGTTGTACAGTAAGCTGCTTTGTGAGAGCTTGTTGTTTCATGCGAGTTTGGTGCCAGTAATGACGAAATGATTCACAATTAGTTAGTATAGAATGTGCTTAGCCCACAAGTATGTGAGAGACTTTTACTAGAAACTGATCTTACACTGGACAGAGCTGTTATGAAAGCAAGCCAGATTGAATATGCTGCCGATCAGGCTAAACCAATTTTAAATTCCTGCCAAGTTACCACCCCCATACAAGCAGTGCAGCACACAGTAAAACACAGAACAAGGGGGAAACCATCACATGCACCTCAGTTCTGCTCAGATAGGGAAGAGGAAGTCATGCTTTCACTGTGTATCGGAGGCACACTTAGCTGACGCTATGAACTGCTAAGCTGCAACCTGCAGGAAGTGTAAAAAGTTTGAATATTAAGCTAAACTGTGCCGATCAATGTAATCAAATATTGGTGAGGTCCGTAAAATTGAATTACCAGAAGTTACTATACTGTACATGAAATATTCAGCTTGTACTCACAGCATTACAATCAGTGACTATATCTACTTCTTACTCATAGACTTGCTTGGTGGATTTGGTGGTTGACACCGGGTTATTATTACAGCTATTTTTATTACCGGGTTATTACATATTTCTCTGCTTTTCTGGAAGGAAACAATATTTGTCACCTTCATTCCTGTCTTTACCACCCGCCAGCTAATGGTGCTGTAGAGAGGTTCAACCGTGTACTCAAATACAATGTCCAAATGGTTATCCAGCAACATCAGCCATGGAAACCTGTGATAACTGACTTCTTACAGGTGCTCCGTGCCACTGTTAATGAAGCTTTCAGTTGATCATTCTAATTTATATTATCTTCTGATTTAATAATAATAATAATAATAATAATAATAATAATAATAATTATTATATATATATATATATATATATATATATATATATATATATTATTTTTATTATTACAAATTATATCAGTCTAAAAGTAAAATGTTGAATGGAAAATGAACATGAATTTCAGAATATCTTCATCTTGTGGGTTTCAGTGAAGTCAACCAGGAAACAAAGTTTTTTCTTCCTGTCCCGTGTTGATACAATGAGCATGTAAATGTCAGTTAGACCATTTGTGCATGAGGAAGATACAGACTATATGATTTAAATGCTTAAATGAGAGTTTATCTCATATGAGTGTACTTGATTTGTAACATTTTAAAAGTACTATTAATTTGTATATAATATTTGGATGCAGAAGCAATTAAAAAAGAGTGCATCTTTAAGGGAAACTTTTGACATGCAGCTCTAAAAATATTTTAGTGGAAGTGAAACTGATAAGTGGTTGCTGTCACTAGACATCTTAACTATATCACAGCATTTTTACATGCTTATGTCAGACAGCCATCAGTTAGCCTAAAAGCAGAGTGATGCCGTTGTAAAGTGCACCAAGTGCAATATTAGCATTATCAAGAGATATAAACTGGTTTAAGATCATGTCTCTGTGGAAATAAAGACTGAACATTACCTAAATTTCCATTTTGTCCTCAAACGTTATAGGAAATGCTTTTTGTTGTCTAGGAAGTGAAAAAGAAAACTTTGCGAATGACTATTGACAAAAAAACATGAAAAAGTTACTCTTCATATAACTGTACTCCACTACAGTTTCAGTCTGTGTATAACAAACACATTAGTTGCATTGGGTATCATGAACAAGCACTTTTCAGCTCATTCTTTATTTCAATTGATGTTTTTTTCTGATCCCTTTTGCATTTGTTCTGACTTGGAGAATGATGGGTCATATGCCACCATTTGTGAAATGGCCACAGTACACTGCCACAAGTAAAAAAAAAAAAAAAGGCCACATTTATATATTATGATTTTCTAATGATAATTTCTTATTTAATGCTAAATTATAGTGTTGGAAACATAATGCATTTATGGTTCTTCCACTCAGAAGAAATGAAGACTGGACTGACAGCACATCCATCCATCCATCCATCCTTCTGTAAACACAACCTGTTTAACTGTTGTTTGGCATCCAGAAAATATATAATGTATCCTGTAAAACATTTTTGTTATTATTTTAACATATTTCATGATTGATCTGATTTCCCCCTTTACACAATTATTCTCAATTACTCCTTGTTTCTCATGACAAAACACTACCCTTACAAAAAATGTGTTCAAGTGTGCTATTAGTATACTTCTTTAAAAAAAAAAAAAAATAAGAAAATATACTTTGTCTACTTTTTAAAATTGATCATTTTCAAGGTATCGTATCAAAGTAGTATCATGACAACACTAGTGTGGGGAAATATGCAATGGACTGATATTGGTTAGCTGGCCCTGTGTTTTGTGATTCGCTGTCCGAAACACATTGTCACGATTCACGTTGTCCGGAAATGCCATGTCCCTTACCATTACGGGCAAACTTCGCATGTGCTTCGATCAAAGTCCAGTCTTTGCTTCAGTGGAAATGTAAATAATGGCATCAATGCTGCCCCATAGTGTTCTGATTAAAGCTTTACTGTAGCTGAATACATGACTGAGTAGTAGCATTTTTGTAAAGGTATCGTTTAATTCATAGCATAAACGAGCAAGTGGGTAAACACAACATAAAAGCCATAATGAAACAATGTTGTACACTGAAAACAGAAACACCAACAAACACCAACAGAAGTTCGAAGGTGTGATTACATAGAAGTTTGCTGGCGTTTGTTGGAGAAGTATGAAATAGAATTCATATAACTGACTAGCGAAGCCAAACCGCGTTGGTCTTTGTTTACGTCTGAGAAACTATATAACTTTATAAAAAAAATAACACATACTTACAGGTTGGGGCCCATAAAGTAGCCTTGGTGCAAATCCAGCATTGAACTCGTGTAGATTCTGGAAACTGTCTTCCGTAAAATGTGTCGCACAGACAGCAAAATTAGCATTAATTGTTAGGAACAGAAATAAATAATTTTTAAACAGTGTTCCCGAAGTCCAGCATCACTAGGAAGAAGACTTGTATGCACGCAACATGGCCTCACCCACTTTGTTGCGTGTTCCCGTGGGCAGTGTTTATGTTAATTGCAGGGTTTATGATGTCACCAGCCCGGGAAGAAGCTTGTTGTAGTCCAAACCGGACGTTTTTGTAGGCATTAAACTGACATAACTTTAAAAGACAATATCTCTGTTTGAATTGAACTTTCAGCGCTGTAACTTTGCAGAAACTGTTTATGCTCAAGCTGCAACATTACACACTAACTAAAGTTAAAAATGTGAAATCGCAATGAACCACCCCTTTAAGGCTAATCGAGTAGCTAGTTTAAAAAGCATGTGTGTTTTTTCTTCTCAAATTTAATCTTAGTTTTTTTAGAATAGTTGTTGGTGGGGGAATTGATGGAAGTGTGACGGACAGTCCTAATTAGTTTAAAATGATAAACAAATAATATTTGCATAAAACATATTGAAAAGGTTTATTTTATATCACAAAAAAATCATCATAGCTTTAAATGTTTTTTTCATATTTTATATTTTCAGATTACAAGTAAAATGAATAAAAGCCATTTGAAAAATCTAAAAAAGCCATTTGAAAAAGTAAAAAAAAAAAAAAATAGAGGCAGTGCAGAGTTTTGAAATAGTTCTAATGTGGCTTTCATATAACTATGGAAAAAAGTTGATCTGATTTAAAGGCAGGGTAGGTAAGAAATTTTGTTCCAAATTTGTTTAAAATTTCTATATATATACATGCATAATTAAAATGTAAGAACTCTGATAAAAAGAGTATAAAAATCGAGTGACTCTAGACCGTTTAATCTGTATTAAACACAGCTCATTATTTCCATCCGGGACGAAACATAGGATTGGCTTAGGCGGCTGTCACTCTCTCGCAACCATGGCAACCACCCTTTTGCCACACATGACCTGCCCACTTGCGCGCGCACGTTTGATTTGGGGAATCCAAGAGGCATGGATCCTAGGAATACCAAAACAATGGCAGAGAAACAGCAAGCTAAATTCACAGTACCGGCCTATGCAGTTAGTGAAGGCAAACCAGGCATAAAAAGGAAGACAGTAACAGTACAAGAAAAGGCAATGAACAAAAAGTCTTTGGATAAACAAAGAAATAAAACGCGAGTTAATATCGGCGTGGCTTTCCAGCGATGGCGAGAACTGAGGGAACTCAAGGGGCTGAAAAGTGACTCCTTGATGGCTTTATTTCTGCTGGACAGGTAAATCTTTCTTTTTGTATTTTGATCATACATATTTTTTTGTTTATTTTTTCATGAAGCATGTGTCATTAGCACACGTAGCTGCGTAATATAGCTAACATAACATTACTTAGCGAGCCGTAGTAGAGACGATAAATAATGATAGCTATAGTGTTGAATTGTGCATAATTTTACCCTCTGTCTAACTCTTTTACCATGTTCACCTGTAAGTTTACCTACACGTTTTTTTCGCCTTTGTTTTGTTTTTATATTCTCTACCTATTTACTGATGTCTTTATCTTGTATCTGTGTGTGTCGTACACACTTTGTTGTATGTGTGTGTTATTATTTTGTGTCTGCAATGCAGTTGTGAGTTGATATTTGAGTGTATGTTACTCTGTTGATCTGTAGAACAACGTATATGTTATGAATCTTACACGAAATTCATCTTCATCACAGTGTAAATGATGGTAATGGAAAAACGTGTATCATGCAACCTGTTTTTAGCTTTGCCTTATAGATAACTAGCTCGTTAGCGAATCAAAAAATATATATTTTAAACTTTACCAATATCAATATGCTAGCTTGATAGTGAGTACTAAAATACATCTTGTTTGTTTATCTTCATAATTATAAAGTTATTTTTATTACATGTGATTCTGACATGATGTCACTACATGCACTGTGCTCCTTCCTCTCCGCTCGTCTCAGGTAAATAATGCGTCTTCCAGCTCAGTGGTCGGAGTCGCACGTTCATGCGTTTTGGGGGCGTGGCTTTGGAAGGAGCCCAGAAGGGAGGGGGTGGAGTGAATGGAAATAATGAGCTGTCTTTAAAACAGTCGTGAGAGGTCTACAGACACTCGATTTTTATACTTTCTTTTTCAGAGTACTTACATTTTAATTATGTATTGATATATAAATAAAGTTTAAACAAATTTTGAAAAAAAGTTTTTTATACATTTTTTTACCTACCCTGCCTTTAATTTTAAAAAGTACAATACAAACAGAAAACTGGCAGCAGTTGCTTCATTCTGAGCATGTCTTCTAAATAATTCCTTGCTTTCTATTTCTCTCTCATTTTCATTACATAAACCTGCAGTTCATGATTTATTTTAAAATGCCCATACAGATCCAATAATGAGTATCATCACATGGGTAATCAGCCCATCCTGGTGAATAATTTAGAACACAGTTTTCTCGTCTATCTCCATTGGGCTCTCGAGGATCCCAGAACCTGCATCAACATGTCAGCATTAGATGTTTAGTGCTGTGGTATGATACTGTCTGTGAGAATCATTTATTAAATAATAATAGTTCAATTCAGTGTTTTCTCACCCAGAGGTCAGTCTGCTGCCATCAACCCATTTCCATGTGCCCTCCACATCACTGTCAGTCAGACCAATCCAGACTGCAGCACCACCAGATATTCTTTTAACAAAGTCCTGAGAAGATTAAACAACAACGCATTAGAGCCTTTCACACCAGGAACTCTGTTATAAGGACTAGCCAGCAGGGTGGTCCCCCAAGAACTAAATTTCCTCCTAGTGACATTTTCCTGATTGCATCCACACCGCCAGTAGGAACTCTGAAGTGACGTAAAACATCTTTTATGTCTTGTCACTCTGGTTGTTGTGCAGGACTTTTATTTTGATGGCACTTAGATTGCCAGCGCCTGAGTACACAGCGCTCCCATTCTCCATCTTCATTATTTACGATCTGTTTAACTGTCCTGTATAATATGTTGTAAGATAAAACTGCTAAACAATGAAAGCAAACAATATATGAAAATCTATTATAGTGTTGGTCGTGTGGTTGATGCCCAATGCTGTTAGCTGAACAAAAATGCATAATCATGTTTTGCTTGGTACCTTCTATCACTGTTTTCCATGTTTGTGAAGTAAATACATAGGCTATAAACTGTGTTTACAGCTTTTTAAAAATGGATTCTGTGTTTCGCATGCGTTTGGCCAATGAACACTTACGTCACTAGGAGTTCCTATTGTGCTGTTAGACCCTACTCTGAGGTAGGAGTCTGAAGTAGGAGTCGCCCCAAAAGACTTTTCTATAACTAAAATTGTTCCCAGTTTCTGTGGTGCAAATTTGCAAAAAAAGTGGGTACTTCCAACCAGTGGTGGACGAAGTACACAAATAAAGAACTTGAGTAAAAGTACAGATATGTATAATAAAATATTACTCAAGTGAAAGAATTTAGTGCTCCTTTTCAATTTTACTTGAGTGAAAGGACAAAAGTACTTGATTTTTTGTACTGAGTGATGAATGTTTTTGTAATTTTACATAGGCCATTTTAAATTTAATTTAATTTTATATTATATATTTTATATAATCCTATTGCTCAATATAATTATGAATGATTATGAATTGTCAAACAGCCAGCACTAGTCAGTATGGATGGAATATTAGTGGATGCAGATACATAATATGTAATGTGTGTTGACAAACAATATAGAAACAGACTAAACATACAGGGCTAAATAACATTTTAAAAAACTGCACGATTCTGGATAAAATGAGTTTCTGGATAAAATTTGTTTCTTTCAAGTAGAAATCATGATTCTGAATAGAGAACTAAACAAAATTCCTTATAATTATTTACTAGAGGACAAATTATTAATTGCTGCAGCCTATTTAAAAATATTTAATTAATTGTGATTTAATGACTCACTTGTTTCATTACTGGATGAATCAATGTTTTTGAACAAATTTTTTGAATGAATCATTCAATGTCAAATACATTTTAAGTCACTTGTCACCTCCTAGTGTCGTATGGAGTTTCTTTTGTGTCTTTTTTACTCAAACAAACATATTGTGTTTGAGAGTAAAACTAATTATTTTGTAATTAAAAAATATATATATTGCAAAAAAAGTCTTCTTAAGGCTCAAAAATAAATAAGTTGATAACAGAATTATTTGCAGTGCGTGTAAATCTTTGAAAACCTTTATTTTTCCTTGTGCACTTCGAGAACTTTTCATCCCAAACCCACACATTTTGCTCTATTTTCTGCTGTCTTTTTTGCGGGTCAAAATATTTTGCTTGCGAGGTGAATAGGTTTGCAAGCTGAAAAGTTTTGCAAGTTGAAAAGTTTTGCGAATTGAAAAGTTTTGTTTGCACGTGAAGCTGTAGCTCAGTGGGCGGTCTCTACCAACCAGGATGAAAGGCATTTTTCTATTGGTCACCCTCGATTGAAGTGACAAGTTGGCCACGCCCACTACGGTTTCCAGCCTCTGCTGCTGCCACCGAGAAGATAAGAGAAGCGAGAATGGCGAGCAACAGGTCGTTTACTGGGTAAGATAACTAATATCATAAACGCAGTGACAAGTGAACTGAATGATTCTCTCTTCTTATGCTGCCGTTGACTAGATTTTATTAACGTTAGCCAACACTAGCAGCCAGAGCCACCATTAGTAACGTTTGCCGTGTGGTCGATGTCCAGTGTTGCTAGCTGAGCTGACATTCATAATCACATTTGGATTTTCTCAGCGTAAAGGTTGAGAGGCACTATTTTCGATGTTCGTAGAGTTGGGCCTGGGTTCTGGGGTAAAAATATCCGCTTGTTAACTCGTGACGTAAGGAACGCCGTTTCTGGGTCCAAGCCCGGCTAGTTTGACTTGAGAATGCCATCTCCGCGGCCATTTATGAGCGCTATTTATTCATAATAAACATTTATCATTTTAAAGTTACACGTTTAAAATACTTACAGTCTATACAACAGTCTCCATGGTCACAGCGTCACAGACATTAATATTTTAACGATTTATAAAAGATGAATCACTGTCTGGCCATCTGGGATTTTGGTATGGAGATAAAGGTTATGATTATAATTTTTTTTTGTAGTATTACACCACATTATGTCAACCTTTACGCTGAGAAAATCCAAATGTGATTATGAATGTCAGCTCAGCTAGCAACACTGGACATCGACCACACGGCAAACGTTACTAATGGTGGCTCTGGCTGCTAGTGTTGGCTAACGTTAATAAAATCTAGTCAACGGCAGCATAAGAAGAGAGAATCATTCAGTTCACTTGTCACTGCGTTTATGATATTAGTTATCTTACCCAGTAAACGACCTGTTGCTCGCCATTCTCGCTTCTCTTATCTTCTCGGTGGCAGCAGCAGAGGCTGGAAACCGTAGTGGGCGTGGCCAACTTGTCACTTCAATCGAGGGTGACCAATAGAAAAATGCCTTTCATCCTGGTTGGTAGAGACCGCCCACTGAGCTACAGCTTCACGTGCAAACAAAACTTTTCAATTCGCAAAACTTTTCAACTTGCAAAACTTTTCAGCTTGCAAACCTATTCACCTCGCAAGCAAAATATTTTGACCCGCAAAAAAGACAGCAGAAAAGAGAGCAAAATGTGTGGGTTTGGGATGAAAAGTTCTCGAAGTGCACAAGGAAAAATAAAGGTTTTCAAAGATTTACACGCACTGCAAATAATTCTGTTATCAACTTCTTTATTTTTGAGCCTTAAGAAGACTTTTTTTGCAATATATATATTTTTTTAATTACAAAATAATTAGTTTTACTCTCAAACACAATATGTTTGTTTGAATAAAAAAGACACAAAAGAAACTCCATAGTGTCGTAACAATGTAATCGATACAACCGTTATTTGAAGTGGCAAGTTTTCAAATGTAATTTGATCTGCTTGAATCTAGATCACGATCTGTAGACACATTGATGTGGACGTGTCGCATTAAATCATTTCTGTGGGCTTAAACAGATCGCCCTTTACAGCAGATTTACTTCAAAAACAACTGACCTAAATATGATTTTCAGTTACAATAATTCATCCGAAGATTCAACAATAATAGGCTGACTTACTTTTCGCCATCAGTCATGCGCACTCAGAGGATCCAGTTCTTGGCTAATTTTCAGTCAGACAGTGAAATTCATTCACTGGAGAGTCACTCCGAACGGATCATTGAATCAGTGATTTGTTGACTTGAGAACAGCTGCAATACGATCAGTCCAATTCACGAATGAATTGTTGATGTGATTTGTGAACCGATTTAACAGGATGATTGAAAAGAATCAGTTTTTGCATGAATCAGACACTGCTTTTGCATCTCTGAGCATGTGACAATTTCTACATTTTAAAATAATGAGTAACGATATGTTGTATGAAATGTAGTGGAGTAAAAAGTACGATCTTATGCTTTGGAATTTAGTGAAGTAAAAGTTGCTCAATATAAAAATACTAGAGTAAAGTACAGATACTTGAAAAATTTACTTAAGTACAGTAACGAAGTAAAAATACTTTGTTACTGTCCACCACTGCTTCCAACAATAGTTATAGGCACTATGAAAATGTTCCTCTGGTGCGAAAGCCCCTATTTTCTGTATGTCTGAAAAAAAATTATCAATGATCTTCCTATAGACTCATCCAGTTACAAAATTAGTTTCACTCACTTGTTCCGCTTTGTTGTTTATGATGATCAGATCTGCTCCTCTGTCTGTACAGTATCTTCTGCTCTCAGTCCAGTTCTTCACCTCAGAAGAAACATAGTAATAAATGGATTCATAGCACGTCCATCCAACTGTAAACACAACCAGTACAACTATTAGCACTCTATTCCCATCAGACTGATCTACCAAACTTATTTAAACCGGTTTCACCTAAATAATTAGTAACGTAAATCATTTTAGTTTTAATATACTTCATGATTACCCTTTTCACAAAGACTTTTAGACTGTTCATTTTTCTCTTGTTTTAACTGGTCTCTTTGTTTAATCAGATCACATTTATTTAATGATAATACATCTCTCTCTTTAGTCAATTGGATGGTCTTAGTTAGTAGCTGGTCTCTCTCTTCTGTGAGGTTGGTGATATTGGTTAGTAGTTGGCCTCTCTCCTCAGTAAGGTTGGTGATATTGGTTAGTAGTTGGCCTCTCTCCTCAGTAAGGTTGGTATTTTTGGTTAGTAGCTTTAGTAGCTGGTCTCTCTCTTCTGTGAGGTTGGTGATATTGGTTAGTAGTTGGCCTCTCTCCTCAGTAAGGTTGGTATTTTTGGTTAGTAGCTTTAGTAGCTGGTCTCTCTCTTCTGTGAGGTTGGTGATATTGGTTAGTAGTTGGCCTCTCTCCTCAGTAAGGTTGGTATTTTTGGTTAGTAGCTTTAGTAGCTGGTCTCTCTCTTCTGTGAGGTTGGTGATATTGGTTAGTAGTTGGCCTCTCTCCTCAGTAAGGTTGGTATTTTTGGTTAGTAGCTTTAGTAGCTGGTCTCTCTCTTCTGTGAGGTTGGTGATATTGGTTAGTAGTTGGCCTCTCTCCTCAGTAAGGTTGGTATTTTTGGTTAGTAGCTGAGCTCCCTCTTCTGTGTAGTTGGTGCTCTTTGTATGGATGTATACACCCAGCACTATGACTGCAGTCAGCAGAAGAACACACAGCAGCACCAAACACACTGCAGCTGCTCTGGAGCTTCTGATCTTCACACAAGCTATTTCTGGAGATGACAGATATGAAGACAATTACTCATATGACTCAAATGTGTGTGATATAATGAATGAGTCTCAGTACCTGTGTGTTGAGGAGTTTGGTGTCTCTTGGAGTTTTCTGTTTCTGTCCTGACACCAAAACTGTTTATAGGATCAACATTAGCATAGATATTCATCTCTTCTTCATCTTCTCTGTCCATCCCATGTGTAAAGGAGGGAATGTTCATATTGCCATAAGATGACATTCAGTCTGCTGGAGTTAAACGTGAGAATATTAGTTGTTGTTACTTCAAGTGAAACACACTGCTCTGAAAGTGTTCTGCTTTTGCAAATGTGGTCATGAACATGTGATATCCTGTAAAGATAAAAATCGATAATATCCCCCCACCTTGTTTTTTTTTCTTACCAGTGCTGAAGAGACTCAAAATACTGTTGATTTTGTATATACAGACAGAGGTGGGTAGAGTATCCAAAAACTGTACTCAAGTAAAAGTACAAGTACTTTAAATATTTACTCAAAGTAAAAGTGAAAGTAATAATCTTGAGTAAGAGTAAAAAAGTATCCAATGAAAAAACTACTCACTTAGCTAGTTACTAATTACTTTGTAATTATATATATATATATATATATATATATATATATATATATATATATATTTATAGCATGTTATTATTTTGATATATATTTAAATTATTATTATAATCATAATTAGATGTCTTTGCAACAAACACAGAAGAGACAAGCATTATTTCTGGTATCTGTAGACCGAATATCATTGCATGTCTTTTGCTTTGTATAATAATAACCTATACAGCTACATTTGAAAGAAGAAAGAGAGCAAACTCTTTACATGTGCTCGCGCTCATAACCGCTGAACATCTGAACACAAACAATGATCAAAGACACATTGACAGATCTTCTTCCGTCTGTTCTCCAAAATGTAATCAAATGTATATTTCTGCAGGCGCGTGTAAACTGGTTAACTGTCAACGCAAAGGTGTTACTTTTCAAGATGAACAGGTCACTGGCACTGCCACTGCGCAGTAGGCTACCCACAAATTATGCGGGACGTCAGTTGTTTATTTCATACTCATTTCATTTTCATACATGGTAGTTTATTTAATGTATAAATTAAGATATGTACAAACGTTTGAGAGGCTGTGGGGAGAGACAGAAAGTGTGAGTCTTATTATTTGGTATCTAGTTGAAAGGGTATTTGTTGTGAATACTTAGATCTGATGACTTTCTTTATACTTTGTGTTTAGCTGACAGGCAGCACTTAAAAACAAAATGGCTTCCTGTAGCGGGAAAACTATTCACCCTCAGGTAAATGTTGATATATTTCACATTTGAAACATTTGGAATTAAGTTATAACTTAAAAAGTTGTTGTTAAGTGTTAGCTTAACATGTTCATGCTGAGCCTCTTTTTTTTTTATGAACTTTGTACATTTTTCTTAATTTGCCTCTAAATGTTTGTATCTTAGGGGACACATCTCCCTTTTAGAGGTATAAATTAAGAGTTTAAAAAATATAGACTTTGAGACTTTGTGGCCTGTTTTAAAAAATCTGTTCAATTCATAACAATATTCCTAAATGATAGTTTAATTTCAGTAATTTAGCCATTTAATTATTCAGTTAGGTAAACTGAATTCAGG
This sequence comes from Megalobrama amblycephala, assembly GCF_018812025.1. Lineage (NCBI taxonomy): Eukaryota > Metazoa > Chordata > Actinopteri > Cypriniformes > Xenocyprididae > Megalobrama > Megalobrama amblycephala. The sequence continues at coordinate 43,795,885 of NC_063057.1, read as the reverse complement.
TTTAAGTCACCGATAAATTCATTTTTTGCCACTTGAACTTTTCGGGACTTCCGTCAAGGCGGTGGTCGGGAAGTTTAGGGAGGCAAGGGAGGCTGTTTTTTTACATCTTTGCTATTTGCTTCCTCTCTTTCAGAGTTTTTGAAGTTTCTAGCGAGTGTTTTCTTAGAACGGAATTATAGTATGGCAAGCTATTTTATCATTTAGCTGCCTTTTACTTCTGAAGCCTCCTGTCCAGGTTGAGTTTTCAGTTTAGTGCTTTTGTGTAGGCCCTCTGGCCTCTGTTTCAGCCCCTTCCTTTAGGTTGCGGCAATGCGGTTTGAGCGGATTTGAACCTCCGCTCCCTTGAGCTCCAGTCCCTTATGACCTGTCGGGTGCTGGTTTTTGTTTAGTCCAGCTTGGTGTTGTCTTAGAGTCGGCCTTTTCTTATGCTGTGGTCACACCGAACGCGTCTGGGGCGTCTGATTTACATGTTAAGTCAATGTAAACGCGTGTCTAGGTGTCCTGCGGCGCGAATCGGCCGTTGACGCACGAATGGCGCATCGCGAATTGAGCGTTCACGTGGCTGACACACGAATTGAGCGTCTGACGCCCAAGCGCCCGAGTTGAAAAATCTTAACTTTGCCGTAAATTCGCGGCGCGTTAACCAATCAGGGACTCTGCTTTGGTAGTAACGTGTTTATGATGTGATCAGTGGTGGAGACCAGAACAAAGATGTCGCTGTGTGTGTGGCCACCCTGATCTCTATGATGTGTCATTATATTTTTATCGAGACAGGAATAAAAAGGACCTTGCCTGGAAGAGAATAAGCGAAGAAATCGGACAATCTGGTCTTTTTTTTTAAACAAGGTTAAACGTGTATGTCTTTTTAATAAAGAATATTTTGTCAGTCATTTACTTTAGGACATGAAAATGACATGGAGACATTCAAAAGCCAACTAGAATGAGTCTATCCAAAACTCATGGAAACAGGTGGATTTGCATTGCTACGGATTAGGTGGGTGAAGGGCAGAAACTGCACGTGGACTAATGAGAAGTTCTGTCCTTCCTGGGCTTAGTACCAGAGGTCTTCTTCTTGCTCTCTAAAGCCGCACACACACTTAACGATTGTAAGGCCGATTATGAATGTAAATTGATACTTATCAATTTGATAATTTGATCGCGCTCATACGCGTCCAGTCAGAGCCAGTTGCATTCAGTCTGCGATTACAGTCGGTGTTCAAATTCCATGTGTAAGTAGTCAGTTGCAGGAAACAATCGCTGTGTGTTGAGCAGTCTTAGAATGTTTTTAGCTAGTTGTTAAATGTGTGCCCGACTTAAGAGGTGTCTGGATGTTGTCCTTGCATCTTTATCTGATGGCATTGGATATTTGGTTTGTGTTGTGTCCACCAAGACCAATCAAAATGTAGCAAATCTTTGTCCACTGTTACGGACAGAGAGGGACACGGCCATAAACTGGGCCCTGTTCCATACAATCTCCTGTAATACTTCTCACCATTTATTCCAGGGGTATGACTGATTGTTTTCCATATATCCATTTTCTTAAAAGTATCCTTGAAAAGGGGGGTTGACTTGTCAAAAAGTGGTGGCTTTTTCTCGATCTCAGCGATTGACTTCATTTTAAATGTGCAAGCCCTTAAATTAGAATGGATTCTGATTGGCTGTCAGTGTTTTATCATTCAACAGCTGAAAAAAAAAAAAAAAAAAATCATTCTGAAAGTGATCCCAATGATATAGATTTTTTCTATATTGTTATCGTTATAGCTGCGGTGTGGACAGTACTATTCTTTCATATTTATAATGATTTTTAGGACTATATTTATTATAGTCTTATTAGTATCTTAATAGTATCGTTCTTGGTGTGAACGGGCCTTAAGACTTAATTTAAAAATAGCTGACAAAATTAACACTACTTCCAAATCATTTCAATAGATTAGTCTCTCAAAAATCAAAGTAATGAAACGAAACCACAACAACGTCAATCTGTGAAAGTGTGCGTAAAAAGATCGTGGAATACTTTAAAAACAATTTTTCTCAATGTCAGGCTTTGCAAATCTCATCATCTATAGTGCATAACATCATCAAAAGTTTCAGAGAAACTGGAGAAATCTCTGTGCGTAAGGGACAAGGCCGAAGATCTTTATTGGGACCAAATTCCAACAACAAAACTCCAGAAACTCATAACCTCGATGCCTAGACGTCTTCACACTATTTTGAAAACAAGAGGACATGTTACACCATGGTAAACATGAGATCTGTAGCAGGCATCAAATTTGAAATTAGCTAATTTTGTGCATAAAATTGTAAAAATTCTCAGTTTAAACATTAACAGTTAACATGTTATTTATGTTCTATTGTGAATAAAATATTGGCTCATGTGATTTGAAAGTCTTTTAGTTTTCATATTTTAGTTTATTTGTGTAGATTTGTTTTGTAGTACAGTCACCAACCTCAGTTTCCTGATTCTGACTGTTTTGCAACAGTCTCCATCAATTGTATGAATTAACGCTATGCAGTAGTAGTGCATAACATCATCAAATTTTACAACCTTATGACCTGTAATTAGCTTTGAGTTTGGAGTGCTCTCTTCAGTATAAGTCCAAACCTGCTACTGGAAGGCCACTGTCCTGCAAAGTTTAGCTCCAACTTGCCTCTACACACCTGCCAGGAAGTGTCTAGTCAAAGCCACTTGAAGGCAAGCCTGCAAGGTTAGAAAACAAAAAGCCTGTTAACGCTGTGGTACACAGGATAGGAGACCACAGGCCATTTTTTAATGGATGTCGATGGATGAGAGGCTTTACTACGCTGAATAAACTTTTTGTGGGAATACGGCTCATATAATAAATCGACACCCCATCGGCTAATCTTCAACATATTTGCTCTTAAACATTAATTTTGGACTTATCTATTTTTAGAGTTAATGACGAAAAATGCTGTTTTATAAGTGAAGTCACAGACAATTGATGGCACTTCTTATTAATTTCTATGGTATCCGCAAACCATGATTAGACTGTTGCACAACTCAATGACGTCAAGGCTGTAATGTGATTGGTTATCAAGGATCCAAGTTGGCTGTTACGCTTTCTCCAATGGTAGAGCCACAGACCCTTGTTTCTCCCAATAATAAGACCATTTATGGTATAATGTGAGGCCCAACTGGTCAACATGCATAAGACCCATTATTAGTCCCGCTTTATGAAGCCCATGTGTGATATACCTGTCACACTCATGGAAGTCCAAAACACAAAGATGAAGATACTAAATAGTCTTTAATTGTAAATATTCACAGAACAAACTCAAGAAAAGGCAGACACATTATTCCAAGTCACAATGTTCTGCTGTTGCTACTAGTAGTTCTAGTTCTACTGAGCTGCTGCCACATCCCATCTTGTGCTGTCTTCCAGATATGTACAATTTCAGGCTCTATGTACCTCCGGACATGACTCCGAAAGGTGTCATAGTGGATCATTTTCGGTTGCTTTGCTCAGAAGATCTGAGGTCAGAAAAAGAGGAGTCTTTGTTTCAGTTTGACTTCAGGGACAGTATCAGTATAGTTCTTTGATTATAGCAATTAATATCCCTATTATATAAAATCCTTATTCCCTACCTGTTCAAGTTTGAGGAAAGAGGCACCAGTGACATTTACTGCAAGAGAAAGCTGGAGGATCTCTGGCAGGTCACATGATGCACTTTGGCCAGTTCTTCAGATGTGTTTGCCTAAACAAGCAGCAATAATTAAAGCACATGCTTTCTTTTCAAGTGTTACAAAAGACAAAATGCTCCATTGTTTAAAAAAAAGCATAATTCCCACTTCTGCAGTCGAGATTATGAGTTATCATTAACTTCAACACTGCAGCAGTGTTACTTTAAAACTGGATTATAAAGTTATAATCACTTATAATAATTCAGATTAATTAATCACTGTTAATTTAACATTTGGTTTCTGATGTGTATATGTCATTTTTTTTTATGTCATTTATTTTATGTTTACATTTTCAGAGAAAGCCAGAGGAGCTAGAAGCGCCACAATCTGTCAAGTTCCTTGTACATTTGAAGGACTCGGCTGTCTGCTCTGTGGGCCAGGATGTTGCAGTCCAGTCCCATATGAGTGACACGAGCAGCCTCTTGACGTTCTCTTTGAGCGCTCCTCTTCATGTCCTCGATGGTTTGTTGCTGCCAGAGGGGGACGAGAGTCGACACTTGATCAATGCCTTCTCTGTTGAACCTCTTCTTGGATGAATCCTCCAGAGAAGGAGTGAATCCATAGTGTCCCATCACAGGATGATTCACTGTCTTGATGGGCTCATCTCGTCTGAAGGGGGTGAACGATGACACCTGAAAGATTGTATATTATTAATTGTGTTTAGATGTGACTTTATCTCAGATACAATCAACTCTCTTTGTTTTTAAAGATGAATGGTCCAAACTAATTGAACACAAAGACGGTGTTCCTGTATTTTATGTATTAGAAGAAATTCAATACATTGACAAACAATCCAGTGACTGCTCATACCCTAGTGTTGTGAGATGAGGAAGTCACCGGAGGAATCTGCGGGCCGCTCTGGTGTCCACCACAGTACTGAGGCTTGATTAATGTTGACCCAAAGTCATGTTTAAACTTATTCCTGGATGGACCCTCAGAAGCAGAATCGTCCACAGAGCATTCAGGTTTCTTCCTTACAGGACGTTTTCTTGATTCTGTGCTCTTTTCCCTCCAGCAGTGCCTGACACTCATTTACAGCAGAACGAAGAGAAAAGTTCTGCTTCTCTGTCTTGAGGTCAGCTGCTTTCTGGTGTCCACCACTAGGGCTTCTGGGACGCTTCCTCTTGAGTCTCCTCTCACTGTCCAGGTCCCGTGGTCTTACAGGGACACTCGGTCCAGGGCGTTCGCCCCAAGCTTGAAGCAGTCTTGGGTGGCGGCTGAGAGCCTCTGGCGCAGTAAAGCTCTTTGAGAGTTCTCATACGACTCGACGTGAGACTCTGCTCTTGATAGAGCATCGTTCTTCACAGTACTGAGAGCCATATTTTGAAACATCAGAGAGCCACTGAAAACAGCAGACACACTCAGGACTTTCTTCACAGCTCTGATTTATCCGGTACAGCAGTTGATCTCTGTGATGTCATAGAGCTGCTGCTGCTCAGTGTTTGATGGACAGACGACCTCAACGCAAGAAATAACTAATACACTAATGAACTCCTCAAACCAGTGTCAAACCAAATCAGTGTGTTGTTGTCAACAATAATGTAGGAAGTCTTTGTCTAATCTTACATTGATTCAGTGATATTGACACTGTGTATAAATACTGAATCCTGTGAAGTCTGAAATAAAATCCCTCTTAAATAATTACATTTTGCAAATTCATAATATCATAAAAGATTATAATATCATGATCATTATGATGGTTACAAATTACAATCCCCCCCAACAGCAGAAGTCACCATGCTGTATGCAGAACATCAAATTCATTCAGACCCTCAGTATCTCGAGCCCAGAAGAGCAATATTCAGACCAGCTACACTCACAGATTTTTCCGTTTGAGTGATCATTTGTCTGAAATGGTCCCAACAAAGCAGCAAAAGTGTGAGCTTTCATTAGCTGGTCTTGGTGAGCAGAGAATCACATTTCAAGGTAAATAAAACCTTAAAAATACACATACAAACATTTGTGTAAAGCTAAATGTAGACAGACTTTAGGCCTTGATATACTTTTAAAATTAAAGTAAAATAGTATACTGTTCACAGACGTTCAAACTTGCTGTCCTCTTAATAACTCAACAAATGACAGTAATGATAATGGAGTATTGAGATATGGATATGCACCAGATCTGCAATTTTGCAGTCCATTCAAGTCTTTATTGTTTCAAAGCAGCTACTGTGGAAAACAGCACAGGTGTACCCGAGTTCCCCAAATCTCAAGAATCTCTTTCTTTTTAAGTGTTACAAAAGGCAAAATGCTCCATTGTTTCAGAAAATTCATAATTCCCACTTATGCAGTGGTGATGATGAGTTATTATCTCATTAACGTCAAAACTGCATCACTGTTAATTTAACATTTGGCTTTTGCGGTGTATGTATTTTTTTCTTGCATTTTTTTTTTTTTTTTTTCATTTTTTTATTCTTCTTCTTAGGACAACTTTTTTGATGCACTTGACCACTGTATGGTGTGGTACATGTATTTGTCCCAAACCGTACGGTACGGACGTCATGGTTCAGTTCAGTTTAGATGACCATACAATCAGTCACAGGCAATCCACACTCCAGTCCAGAAGGGGGCGCTCGTGGTATTGCAACGCTGTTTGCTAACCGCAACAATGGGGAAAAGTGCAAAGAAATATCAATAAAACAGTTTGAGAATATCTCATTTATTCACAGCAGGGCTGGTTCTAGACATGTGAAGGCCCTAGGCAAAATTTATTTTGGAGGCCTTATCGCGCTTATGATTTTAGTTTGTTTTACTGCAGTGGCGCAAACACGACATTAAAGACTTTTTATATTCTGTTATATAGGAAAGGAACTACTTCTACAAATTAGTTCTGTAGTTTATTTGTGCATATGTTAAGGGAGTTAAGGCTCATACTGGTTATTCATCATGTGATAAATGTGTACAGTCTGGTGTCTACATACAAAAGCACATGACTTTCCCCAAGACCAATGCAGCCCTGAGAACGAAGGAAATGTTCAGAAGTATTTGTGATGAAGAACACCACAGAACTAGATCTCTACTTACTGAAATTGATATAAACAGTATCATGTTTCCCTCATGATTATATGCATTTAGTCTGTCTTGGTGAGATGCAGTTTATTAGATCTATGGACTCGTTTGCCATCACAGAAAGTTGGCAAATTATCTCAGAATCAAGAATTCGGCCCATCAGAATTTGCTTGTAAACCAAGGTCAATTGAAGAAGAAGAAGAAAACTATAGAAGAACAAAAAACAGGTGGAAGGCAACAGAACTTAGACTGATTTTTACTCTACACAGGATTACTTGTTCTTCATGATGTTGTAAACACTCCTGTATACGATAACTTCAATTATTACCACTTTATGTTCTGTAATGTGTGAATATGCAAACACATTACTAGTGGCTTTTGTGGAACACTTTGTGAAGCTCTAAGGCAAGGAATATGTGGTCTATAATGTGCATGGTATGGTCCACTTATTTGATGATGTGAAATGCCATGGTCCACTTGACAACATTTCTGGATTTCCATTTGAGAATTATTTAGGACAGTTAAAAAGATTGGTCAGACGAACATGTCATCCTGTTACACAGATTATACGGAGGATTTCTGAAATATCTAGAGGTGGTTCTAAGATTGACATTTCCAAAAGTTATGTGTGAAAAGAGCATTGTGATGGTCCTATTTTGTCGTTTGTTAAAGGAGCAGTGAGACAGTATAAAGAAATATCAATCCCTGATTTTTGTCTAAAGGTTTCAAAAGGAGGTAGCTGTGTCAGAATCAGTAACAACATTGGGTCGGTACAAAACATCTATATTCAGAATAATGATGCACACATAATATGAGTTTGAGTCATCAATAGATTTTATGATTACCAAATTAAATCTTGTAGGCTTGTAAAGCTTTTTTTGTATCACATCTTTCTCAAGAATTTAATATAGTGAACACAAACCCTACAGCAGTATTAAAGGTGACCCATTATGCCCCATTTCACAAGATGTAATACAAGTCTCTGGCGTCCCCAGAATGTGCCTGTGATGTTTCAGCTCAAAATACCCCACAGAATCATTTATTAAAGCTTTTCAAATTTGCCCTGATTTGGGTGTGAGCAAAATCAAGCTGTTTTTGTGGGTGGGTTGATTTAAATGCAAATGAGCTGCTGCTCCGTGAATACAGTAAGAAACAATGGTAAACTTTAGCCACATTTAACTAAACACATTCAGGAAGACAATTTGCAAACATCACAAAATAAATATATATGAAATTGGATCAGATGGTATTGATCCATCTTTGAGAATCAACTTCTTTGCAAATCCTGTGTTTTACTGATGATTGTGTGAAGCATTCTAGTGTTAATGACTTACACAAACTACTATATGAATTTATCTGGACACATTTCCTTCATAAATAAAATTACACCACTGGGTCCTTAGTGTCTCAGATGCCAGGAGTTTATGGAGACTCATATGTTTGCTATTATAGACATTTGCAGATCAGTGATAATGTTTACATAGCTGAGACATATCACAAGCTCAAGGACGGTCGTTCCTGAGTGCTGCTGTCCTGCAGAGTTTTTCTCTGACACAACTCACCTTCCTTCACATAGCTTTAGTAATACTGAAGACATTCAAGTGTGTTTGATCAGAGTTGTAGCTAAACTGCGGGACAGCTGCTGGAACAGTGTTACTCGTCGCGTGAGAAAACAATGGGGGCGGTAATATTATAATAAAATCCCCTTCCTACATCACAAGGGGAGTGATATCAGAACAGCTCGATTTGTCTCACGCTTGCAGAGAAAGGTTCACCAATACAAAGTTACTGGGTTACTGTGTTGTCCTTTGTCCTTTTTTTTGTGCTGGTAGATGCACCAGAGATCCGGTTATAGCACTTAAACATGGGAAAAATCAGATTTTCATGATAAGACCCCTTTAATCAAATAGCAAGATTGAGATTAGCAAACGTAATTAATATAGCTTGCACTGTTTTATTTATATAACAATTGTGTTATATAAAACAGTTGTGTTTGTACTGGGAATATTGAAAATATGTTTATTTTCTTTTAAGGTTTTCCTCATTTATTTGTAATTTTTAAAGCTTGCTGGAGAGCAAGTTGGCCTTGCAGGCCCTTATCCTTAATAATCTCCCTGACAGGTAGAAAATAAGGTAACGCTTCAGTATGGGGAACAATTATCACTTGTAACTAGTTGCTTATTATCCTGCATAACCCAGGTGAAAAAAAAAAAAAAAAAAGTGCACTAAAATACACTTTATTTCAGCACACTTCTATAATGTACTTAAAGTGCTCAATTTTCACACACTACTTTTGTACTTAATATACTAAAAGCTCTTCTTCAGTACTTCTTAAGACAATCTTAAGGACATCTAAGTGTACTCAACTGTGCTATTTTGAGACAGCATGAATTTGAACTAAAATGTCCTTTTAATATACTATCTCTGTATTTAAAAAAATAATAATTTACTTACCACTTGTATATTTGAACCCATTTTCCACATACTTTTAAATATACTCTGTAACGCCTGGATGGATCCGTTCAGAGTCAATAAACTTTGGAGTTTTCAGAACGCTTTTAACCTGGTGAACTTTGTTTATAAATCACTAAATCGGTGCCGGACGGCTGTGACTTTCGGCAGGTTTGTGGGCCTGCGATGCTAAACAGAAAAGTCCAACTTCCTGACTTTCGTGACTTCAAAGGAGCACCCCCCCCAGAGACTGACCAGATCCACATTCCAACACCCACACACACAGGGACACACAAAAACACACACACAGACACATACAGAAACTCACAAACATACATTTTTGACTGTATATGTGAACTACAAATTATGCCAACATATACCCATCCTGTATTTTGAAGCATATGCATGTTTCCTAGTGTTTAAAGGAGTGTATTTGTGCTAGTGTGCATGGTAATAGTGGAATTCTGTCTGTAAACCATAACTTCTTCCCTATGCCTTTCCGACCTATCGAGTTTGATCTCGTTTTAAAGCTCCGGACTTGAGCTATTCATTGAGACATGTCACAAAACGGACAAATGCATTTTTCTATGTGTTTAATGATCCTGTGAAGAACGTACTCCATCCCGAAATCCGATCGGATAATCATCAAGTATGCAAATTCAGCTAGGAGACCAAACAAAGCAACTTTGCCCGCCAAACAGTGCTGCGCATCTATTGGTCGCTACAATTCAGAAGGTGTGTTAGCTTGGGTTTCCATAAAGACAACGACACACACCTTCACTCGCGCTCTTCTTCTTCTCCTTGTCTCCCGACTGACTCACGAGCACCTCGTGCACGGACGCCTCAGGTGACCGCGCTTCCCAACCACGCGCGCAGTTCGGGAGGACCACTTCCTTAGACTCTCTCTCTCTTCGGCTAAGTTACTTAAGCTTAAACCTCTTTTGAAAACCCCGCCGGAGAAACCCTCTCTGAAAGGACCAACCCAGCCAGGCGCATTGAAACTGCTACACACGGACTTGAACCAA